>NC_041410.2:10113535-10276035 GCF_900747795.2 Erpetoichthys calabaricus | reverse complement strand
GATTATTTTCGAATATTTTATACTTTCCATCTCTGAAGGCAACTCTCTCGGCATGCCCCCTACACCTTTACTAATGTCTCTTCAGTGGCACTCCATTTCTTGAGCATGATCCTGTAAAGCCTGCTCCTCAGACTCTTGTCATTTTTCTCAAGGCACCTTTCTCCTCTCCATTCCAGGTTTATACTTTCCATCTTTAAAGGCGACTCTCTCAGCGTGTGCCTTTACTCCTCATCAAGCATCTCACACTCACAGTTTCTCTTTCATCACATCACTAAAGCCAAACTGACCAATCATACTAAAGCCAAACTGACCAATCACAGTAAAGCCAAACTGACCAATCAGATTTCTCTAAGGGACTGGACACAGAGACCTTATTCTTTTATTATATAGTGAACGCCATGTGAACCTTACATTTAATTTGCATTTTATTTACATTTTTCTTAAATATACTATTTTATTATTGTTTTTCTATTTTCTCAAAAAATAAAAATAAAGTAAAGGATTTCCATCCATCCATCCATTATCCAACCCGCTGAATCCGAACACAGGGTCACGGGGGTCTGCTGGAGCCAATCCCAGCCAACACAGGGCACAAGGCAGGGAACCAATCCCGGGCAGGGTGCCAACCCACCACAGGACACACACAAACACACCCACACACCAAGCACACACTAGGGCCAATTTAGAATGGCCAATCCACCTAACCTGCATGTCTTTGGACTGTGGGAGGAAACCCACGCAGACACGGGGAGAACATACAAACTCCACGCAGGGAGGACCCGGGAAGTGAACCCAGGTCCCCAGGTCTCCCAACTGTGAGGCAGCAGCGCTACCCACTGCGCCACCGTGCCGCCCAGTAAAGGATTTGTGTTTTATAAAATCTTCCTTTTCATTTAAATATTGCACTAAAATAATGGTCACAAATTTTACCATGTTGGGACATGGAAGAGGGTGTTGTGGAGGGTCCCACAGAGTTTTTTTTTTGACTAGGGCCTCCAGAGTCCCTAGGATCGCCTCTGTCTTCAGTGAGAACACGGGGACAGAGTTGGAAACATGTTAAAGGCAGATTTTGTACAAACGTTAGAAAGTTTCATACAAAGAGTGGTGGAGTGATGGCTCTGAGGCTAGGGATCTGCACTGGCAATCAGAAGGTTGCTGGTTCGAATCTCATAAATGCCAATAGGGACTCTGCTCTGTTGGGCCCTTCAGCAAGGCCCTTAACCTGCAATTGCTGAGCGCTTTGAGTAGTGAGAAAAGCGCTATATAAATGCAAAGAATTATTATTATTATAAAGAAACAGACGTGTGGAATAAATTACCAAGTAAAGTGGTGGAGAGCAGGACTTTATGGCCCTTCAGATCTCATCCTGGGCAGGGTGCCACCCCACACACATACACCAAGCACACACTAGGGACAATTTAGAATCGCCAATGCACCTAACCTGCATGTCTTTGGACTGTGGGAGGAAACCCACGCAGATACAGGGAGAACATGCAAATTCCACGCAGAAAGGATCGGGAAGCGAACCCAGGTCTCCATACTGCGAGGCAGCAGTGCTACCCACTGCGCCAACGTGCCGCCCCTAAGAAAACCAATACACAATAAATAATATGCATGAAGAGTCCATAGAGACAGAATGTTTCGATGTTCAAATATTCAGCAGCCCTAACGAATCCAATGAGGTGAACCCGAGTTGCCGGAGCTGCCAGGCTAGAGCACTAACTTCTGTGCTAACCCACTAGCAAATCTGTTCATATATTATTCATGAATGATATCAAATTTTATCATAAAGTAGCTTCTTGTAAAAATAATCACTTTCAACAAAAATATGACACGTTCATCAATTATGGTTTATATTATTTAAGAGCCCGCTTTTAATGATTATTTAATGCCCATAATGATCATCTCTGCATAAAATAATGTTACAGATACTGGAAAATTAATTTTAAAAAGTATTGGATAATTTTATTTCAGAGTATTATTAATTGATGAATGGTTACTCTGCTCTGTGCTATAATGAAATTAAATATGGTTAACCGTAACCATGCGCCTCTGTCCTGTGCCAACTGTATAATCAGTGTTGCCAAGGTAAATGTAAAAGAAAGGGAAGGACTATGGGCAGCGCCACAGCCAATCCCAGACATATACATACACATATACTGTAAGAGAATGACAAGACAACGAAAAAGATTTGGGGTCCAACTCTGCACCCCGTATACTTAGACCACAATGAAAAATCAAATAAACAGTGAAAAGTCAGATATGAATTCAGAATGGAATTGGCAAAGATGGCGGAGCATCCGTTTTTCAGTCTTCCTGGCAGGAAGAGGCGGGTCCAGGTGGATGGATGCCAGAAGTGACATCAGTGATATACTGTCAATCGTCCGGTCTGCAGAGGGAGGAAGAGAGAGAGAGAAAGGCATTAAAACACAGCGCCAACCCCTGGTGTGGCAGCATAACTGCAGTCATCAGAGCCCTTCAGCTGTCCCCTATGTGCACACGTGTGAACATACATATACTTATACAGCTAGTGGAAGGTTGCGTCAGTGTGCATCTAAACTGGGTTTAAAAGTTAAAGACACAACATTTTAGCTCTAGAGCCTTCATCAGCTCTGTGACTGAAGAGGAAAGAGCAGGTAAGATAAACAGGAGGGAACAAAATAAGGCCTAGAAAATGCGAGTCAAGGTAAGAAAAAGCTGCCATTAGAAAAGATGAAGAAATTAAAAAGTTAGTCGGTCATTAAGACCAGGAGAAATCTGTGATCCCGGGCTGAGAATGCATCGAGTTTCTTCTGTTTTACTTTGAAAAGTGTCTTTGAAGCCCTGTGAAAGAGCCCAGAATCAGAGATGAATGTGGCTGTGATCCAAGCATGTGAAGTGATCTACCATCGACTTTGTCAGGTCTTTTGATTTTAACGGCTCAGACGAGCTCCCTGAAAGCATCATGCAGGTGGCTGAACACATCCTACAAGAAATTTAGTAAGCCAGGATTCAAACTGGCATGAGGCTCATTCTTTAATTTTGAATTCATTTGAGGGACCAGACACAAGAGTATTGTTGGTGACATATTTGCAGGTGACACAGCGGCTCCTGTTACAAGCTCACAGTGCCTGGTGGGGAATGTGGCCCTCTTCTAAGAAGCGATCTGTGGACGAGACGTTTTTACATAGGTTAGGTGATTGACGGAAGGAGATGTTGAAGGGTCAGTCTGCAACATGGGGAAATTTTGTTTTCCTACTGTTATGGGTGTGTGCCCAGGGGCCTGTGATGGCAAGGGACTCTTTTTCACCAAGATCTACCCTCTACTCGATGAAACGATTGACTGTCTGTGGATAAGAATTATCAAGGGGAACCTTCCTCCACTTGATGAACCGATTGAATATCCAACAAGTCCAAAACGATCGCCTGAAGGCAATGAAGTGATCAAGTCTTACCCCAACATCAAAAGTGAGAAATACCGTGCCACACTACCACGTGCCATATTGATAAAAAAAGGTTCATCTCTCTGTTATGGAGCAAAGTCACAAAGGGGCTTGTGGGGATCTTAATCCGGCCTTGGTTGCGGGTACCTAACTGAACAGGGACTTTTGAATGTTGCTGTACTTACATTTTTTTGTTTTGCAACATCGGAGGTGACTCGGTGATTGTTCCGACTAGGCGTCATCCGCAATGAAGGAAAAAGGGAAGAAAGAGTTAAAGACATTGCCGACACTTGGTCTGCAGTCGAATTACATTTCATTTCAGAGCCTCAAAGATTCCACTAATCGCACACCACAATGCATAAGCAGACCCACACAGCAGCTCTGATTGACGACTTGTCCATATATTGGACGTAAACCTTCAGCCATCAAGGACCACATTTACTTGGGACACTTCAGATGCAAACTCCCAGTGGCGTAGCTAGGGGCGAGCGGAGGTGGCGGTCCGCCCCAGGCAGTACATTTTTGGGGAGCGGCATTATTGGCCAAAAGGCTTAGTACGATTCATGGGTAAGCAGCAGGGTTTGGAAAAATACCACTCATGAATGAAAAAAGTCCAATTTTCTCATTATTATCCACAAATGCTTCAGAAATAATTTTCAGACGGTCCTTCTAGATAGATAGATAGATAGATAGATAGATAGATAGATAGATAGATAGATAGATAGATAGATAGATAGATAGATAGATAGATAGATAGATACTTTATTAATCCCAATGGGAAATTCACATTCTCCAGCAGCAGCTTACTGATACAATAAATAATATTAAATTAAAGATTGATAATAATGCAGGTGAAAAACAGACAATAACTTTGTATAATGTTAAATGTTAACGTTTACCCCCCCGGGTGGAATTGAAGAGTCGCATAGTTTGGGGGAGGAACGATCTCCTCAATCTGTCAGTGGAGCAGAACAGTGACAGCAGTCTGTCGCTGAAGCTGCTCTTCTGTCTAGAGATGATACTATTTAGTGGATGCAGTGGATTCTCCATAATTGATAGGAGCCTGCTGAGCGCCCTTCGCTCTGCCACAGATGTTAAACTGTCCAGCTCCATGCCAACAATAGAGCCTGCCTTCCTCACCAGTTTGTCCAGACGTGAGGCGTCTTTCCTCTTAATGCTGCCCCCCCAGCACACCACCGCATAGAAGCGGGTGCTCGCCACAACTGTCTGATAGAACATCTGCAGCATCTTATTGCAGATGTTGAAGGACGCCAGCCTTTTAAGGAAGTATAGCCGGCTCTGTCCTTTCTTGCACTTTCTGTGATGGCATCAGACATGGCAGTTGAAATTTATGAGGCAATAACAAAAATAAACATAAACATTACACCGATAATAATTTCTAGGACGATAAACAACTAATTTACAATTTATAATTTCGTTTCGTTATCAATCTGAATGCGTTCTTGCTCTGTGCAGAAAACATCCCCACCTATCACTTGTACACTACACCGGTTTGGGTTTTTTCACAGCGTAATTATATTAAACTAATAATCACAACATGGCTTATCAGTGCGTCTATACTATATTCTTGTCAAGTTGATGCTTATAAATAATTATATGTGAAAAATTATTGCTGTTTCTCTACGTATTACGGAAGCTCTGAACCGCACAGTGAAAAAAAATTATGGGAAAGCCATTATCTCGTAAGTACGTGAAAATATCTCGTATATACGGGATAGTTTTATGTACATACAAGATGTTTTCACATTCGTACGGGATACTTTTACCTACATACAAGATGTTTTCACATTCGTACGAGATAATATTAGATTAAAACATTGCAAAAGAGCACTTCGGGGCTAAATATTACATCTTTACCAAGGCTTCGGCTCTTCAGTTTGACGTCACTTCCAGCTCTTGTAGCGCGGTGATCTAAAAAAGCAGATGGCTGGGCTTTTATTTATTAAACGAGTGTGGGATGGTTGGAGCTGGATTCAACAGCAGCCTGCAATCATAGTCATAGAATTACTAGACGCCTCATGACCAGTAGCATCGTACGTCAACGTCGCCGCCATATTGCGAGTGGCACTGCTGTGGAGTGAAGTAATGGATAAAGATGCCTCATGCATGTGCTGCTTGGGATTGTACAAACCGCTGTACGCTCCAAACCAGATCACAGGGATTACATTTCATAGGTAAAGCTGAACAATTGTTTTGGTTATATTTGGCCATTAGAAAATCCCGTTTTATAATCTTAACTTTAGCTACGCCAGGCTAAGCTAGCAAAGCTATGCATTTATGTGCTCATGTGAGCCTCCAAACAACAATTTTGGCTAAACGTATTTAGTCACTAACTATGCAGATTGTTGTTAGCTGTTAACATTTCTCAGACTTTGAAAGTTTCCCAAAGAAATCCACCTCAGGAAGCGGTGGGAGGTAACCCTTAGACGGGATTTTGAGAAAGCTGTCCTGTGATGTGTGCCGTGCTAGTTTGGTAACAAATGCTGTACCGGCATCATGTGATCAAAGCTACCACTTGCTCACATTAAAAAAACAAAGGAGGTTTGATGATTCCTTCTGAGGGTACAGTCAAGGTGGTCAAAGTAGCTGAGCGTGTTATCCGACAGTCGACATTAGGGCAAGCTGTCAGTGAATCAATCCGTTTGTTTGGGCTGAGATTGGCTCTGATGATGTGTTTTTTCTCAAGGAGCACATTGAGGAAACACAGTTTGAAATTGACAACCATCATTTTATGCTCATGTCTTTAAGTTGTGTCTGTCTTCCACAAACTAAGGCTGCACCATATTGCCAGACTGAATACTCTCAAATTACAGAGTGGCAACACACGGAAAAAGCTATGGAAGATAGTTCTGTTTCATGGATTTTAGATCCTATCCTGTATATATTTAAGTAACCACATTGTGTGTGTGTGTGTGTGTGTGAGAGAGAGAGAGAGATTGAGAGAGGGATGAGTGAAATGTTTTCAGAAATTATTAAGCCAACTTATATACAATAAAATTGTTTATTTTTGTCACTGAGTATCATTTCACTGTTAAAAGAAAGACCAGACTGCCAGTTGCAGTCTTACTATTTTGACTTTCATACATTGGTCAAGTTTTCGTCTCAATAATTAATAATAATAATAATATATTTTATTTAATAGGCGCCTTTCTTAGCACTCAAGGTCACCTTACAATAAACTTAAACAACATTAATAAAATTAAAACAAGAGAATGATAAATCAAAAAGCAATAATTAGCAAACAAACAAAGATAACTGGCTGTAATGGTGCAAAATTCACAATTGGTATACCAGCTTGCTGCGGTGGGTTGGCACCCTGTCCAGGATTGGTTCCCTGCCTGGTGCCCTGTGTTGGCTGGGATTGGCTCCAGCAGACCCCCGTGACCCTGTGTTCGGATTCAGCGGGTTGGAAAATGGATGGATGGATATACCAGCTTGAAAAGATAAGTTTTGAGGGTAGTTTTAAAATATGTTATTGAATTGAGCTGACGTATATGAGAGGGAAGAGAATTCCCGAGTTGAGGAGCTCTATGAGAGACGCTCGAGCTCCCACAGAACAGAGTCTGATGTGTGGTACAGAAAGTCGAGCTGCAGATGAGGATCTTAGTGAGCGAGAGGAGTGTAAGTCTGTTGGAGATCAGTGAGGTTGTGGAGAGCTTTAAAAGTTCAGAGCAGTATTGTGTATTGTATTCTGTAGTGAACAGGGAGCCAGTGAAGCTGAGAGAGAAGAGGTGTAATATGTTCAGTGGATTTAGAACAGCAGGTTATTATCCTGACAGCAGAATTTTGAAGAAGTTATAAGCGATGGATAAGTTTTTGTGGGATGTCAGATAGAATAGCATTACAGTAATTTATACATGAGGCTGACTCGGGCATTAACCGATACTTCGTACTGTGTTGCATAAGAACAGAACAAAGTCTAGAAATGTTTCGGAGATGGAAGAAGCCAGTCTGAGAAATGTTACTTATATGGGAGGAATTATTTAATAATAATTATTATTATTTAATAATTGTCATTATTAGTGTATAAGTGGATATAAGTAATTGCATTTAAACGATTCACCAAAATCTGTTGCATGTAAACGATACTGTTTTAAACGTTATTGTTTTTTCATCAGAAAACCCGGTTTCCACGTCTACCTGTATGAGTTTAAATGGCACTCTTGCCACTCGCAATATGGCGTACGCGCTGACGTATCGTGGCGACTGAGCAACACAGTGAATGCGGCGTCTAGTTAGATAGATAGATAGATAGATAGATAGATAGATAGATAGATAGATAGATAGATAGATAGATAGATAGATAGATAGATAGATAGATAGATAGATAGATATGTCTATGCCTGCTATACCTATGACGTACGTCAGGTAATGCCCATAACGTCAGTCACGAAATTCCCATCGCATACCCCGTTACACTATGGTAAAGATTAGGCTTGTGGGAGGGTAAGGGTTTAGGTACTTGCTTTATGTTTACAGGCATTCGTCTGCACACTCGTACAGAGCACCTGTGGAGATATCTTCCTGGGAAACAATTTGGTGCGTACAACTTACTATCTCGTGCCCACCACTTACTTTAAGGTCGCACCGGCCAATACTGCGTGTGCGCCGCATACATTCAGAAGAGCACCAAATTAATGTACATCATTTTCTGGAAACACGACATATCACTGAACAGTCTGATGTTTTCCTCATACAGTTACAGTCCACAGAAATTGATATTGGCAAGTTTATAAAAGCAGACCATGCATTCAAGCTCACATTGTTAAATCCTTGAAGCAGCACCGCTAACCACTGCACTAATTTATAGTACAAGGAAATGATATTAGTTAGCCATCAACTTACTAGCGCGCAGCTTCTTATTCGCACAAGTTACGAAAGGAATTCATATTTCACGTATTTAGTGCATATGAAGTTTACGCAGTCCAATGTGGGTTCACTAATTTAATTCTCTGGCAAACCTGGCACACTCGATCGTTTATCTACACCAATGAACTGTGGGAATTAACGTGCATCTAAAGAGTTAAATCCAAATCGGGCCACGTTAAACTCCCGCCGTTTTCAGACAAGAAATGTACCATTTTTAAAAAGCCAAACTTGAATATCCTAGTCAAATCCACTGGCAAACCTGGCACACTGGATCAAGTTTTTTGACAAAGAGAGATGTTTTTTGTTAAATGCAGTTGAATTTTGCCTAGACCACCGCGGGTAGAATTGTCAAATTGAGTGGTAAATTTGGCATACATCTCTCTCTTCATATAAACGGCACTAGACTGATTGTAATATTGAAGTCACGCTGTAAATTGTTAAATCACTTTATATGAATAAATCTATGCAAAATTGATTAGAATTTTCTCTTAATTTTCTATTTAAATAGGTTAACGTATCCAGATATGTTGGAGAACGGCAAATTGAAGCACCGCCCCGCCCCGAGCGGCACGAACTCGAGCTACGCCACTGGAAACTCTTAAGTGATGAATTCGGAGATTCTTGGATATATTAGCCCCTTCGCACCACAGTCGTTCTGAGCAGGATTTACTTGCACACATATCCGATGCAAACAGAAAGAAACCTGAGCATGCGCATGAACTGCGGCTTCCCAAATCAAGCAAAGTGCATACTCTGCAAACGATCCACCAATCAAAAATCACTACTTGCTAGAGCCCGCCCTCTCAACTTCGACAAGTAAAAGTGACAGTTTTCATTTCAGGCCTCATTTCATGTTGCGTGTGTACAGTATCACTGAAATAAATGAAGAAATAAAGAAACACTTAAATAAATTAGCAACAAAAATATTTTTCGTGACACGTTTAATTATTTATACTCACATTTCATGTTGATATCGTTTATTTATTGTCAAATTTCACAGTATTTTATTTGCGTATTTATTTTATTTTGTCTGAAATATTCCTTCATATGTAGAGGAGACAACCAGTAACCTTGTGTGTTGCAATGGAAGTCCTTGGTCAAAAGGGGCCAGCACTTCCCAAAATCATTTAACTATTTTCCCTGTGGAAAATTGTGACAAATGTATGACGTGACAGGTCGAGCTAACAGAAGGGGCTAACGGGTCTCTCATTGCTATGTATAAATACGAGGTTATTCACGATTCATGTCACTTTGCCGTCATTCGGACTGTATGACACTCAATGCAATATACGCCAGCATTTATCGATCAACAAGTTCGGTCAATTTATCTTCGTCACGAGTGTGCGTTTTAAACCGGACCTACTGGGATGAAATGGACCCTTTTAGTAAGCTAAGCCTTTCAACGGAACTGACAGCCACATGCCTGGAGCTCCAGTGAGTTATTTTGATCCCCCGCACGATATTCTAAAGAGTTCACTGTTAACGCAGCGCTCTTCGTTCGCTAGGAAGTAACCTTACCTTCAGGAGACGTTTCAATCCGTCTGTTTGGCACTGACAAATAATGCGTTTAACCGTTTATCGGTGTCCAGTTTTTAAAAAGTCGTTGCCCATATCGTACATGTTACATTAACTCTTTCTGTAGGATACCTGGTGAATCTCCTAAAGTTAGTCTCAATCTCCGGAGCCCATCCAGCGGTGTCAGTTACTGAGTAGACCGAGAGGAACAAACGGTTCTGCACCAGTTGTCCAATTGTCTCCGACAGCGAGCCAATGGGGGCTCGAGGAATTCGAAAGGAATCCAATAGGCTCCGCCCCCAATCCTCCCTCCCACCCCTCCAGCACTGCACATCTGTATAAGAAGCGCTCCGCTCTGCCTGACGGTCAGGTTGCCTGCCTGCTTTCTGTGGTGAAAAAAGGTGCACCTGCACCTGTGTGAAGTCAAACGAAAGAAGACTGCGGAGAGTGGACGGGATACTGACCACCATTTACTGTGTACGTATTAAGCGGCAAGTAGCTCCGGGATCATCCGCATTTTATTTCGCGCAACCATCTAAGAAACTGTGTTATAAACGGCAGCTGCACTGAACTTGAACGGATTCACGCAGAAGAGCGCCATGCACTGACAGGAGACATGAGTTTGCGCTCCACTTGTTTACCAACAGAGGGGTCGGGACAGGGGAGGAACAGCTCACCTCCTGACAGGGAGACCAACCCCACGGGGGGTAACAGCAACCCCGCCAGCCTTTTAGGCATCGGAACGAAACTGTGGATCTACAACATCACCGGCGACGAGTCGCCACCCTTCCTGACTGACGCATGGCTCGTGCCATTGCTTTTCGCCCTTATCATGCTGGTTGGACTGGTGGGCAACTCGCTGGTCATTTATGTAATCACAAAGCACAGGCAAATGCGAACTGCAACCAATTTTTACATAGGTATGTAGATCTATCTATCTATTATATAGTCCATTTTATATATCTATACTTACATACTGTCTTTCATGTATCAGTAAATCAAGCAGATGGCGCCTTTTGTGTATCTAGATATCACTTATATAGTGCCTTTCATATCTATCTTTAGAAGTTTCAAGGTAAGATCTCTAAAAATGTTACTTTTCTCTGTACAACAGACATAATGACATGATCTATCTATCATAAAGTGCCTTTGATATATCTATATCTATATTTTATTTAGTGTCTTTCATATATGAAAGCAACTGCATCAATTAATGAATGGGCAGATGTTTCCAGTTTCCATTTTTGTTTAATCAGTTTCTACCTTATTCTTTCTGTGTTATAATTACAAATCTATATTTATATGTGTACCACTAGTGTACTATACTTTTATTTCGAATTGTTCACAGTGCTCTCCGCCTGCACTCAGTGAAAAGTGCTACACAAAATATGAGTTGTTTAGCACTGAATATATTACTGTCATTTATACATTGCTTTTCATCTGTCAATATATCATTTATATTGTGCCATCCAACCACCTATCTATCTATCTATCTGTCTATTATATAATGCTTCACCTACCTATCTACTATATAGTGCCTTATTTGCATTATCTATCTATCTATCTATCTATCTATCTATCTATCTATCTATCTATCTATCTATCTATCTATCTATCTATCTATCTATCTATCTATCTATCTATCTGTCAAACATACAGTCATATGAAAAAGTTTGGGAACCCCTCTTAATTCTTTGGATTTTTGTTTCTCATTGGCTGAGCTTTCAAAGTAGCAACTTCCTTTTAATATCTGACATGCCGTATGGAAACAGTAGTAGTTCAGCAGTGACATTAAGTTTATTGGATTAACAGAAAATATGCAATATGCATCATAACAAAATTAGACAGGTGCATAAATTTGGGCACCCCAACAGAGATATGACATCAATACTTAGTTGAGCCTCCTTTTGTCCTCTAGACGCTGTCCTCCTATAGCCTCTGAGGAGTGTCTGGATTCTGGAAGGAGGTATTGTTGTACATTCTTCCATACAAAATCTCTCCAGTTCAGTTCAATTTGATGGACAGCCTGCTTCAAATCATCCCATAGATTTTCAATGATATTCAAGTCAGGTGACTGTGACAGCCATTCCAGAACATTGTACTTCTCCCTCTGCATGAATGCCTTTGTAGATTTCCAACTGTGTTTTGGGTCATTGTCTTGTTGGAATATCCAACCCCTGCGTAACTTCAACTTTGTGACTGATGCTTGAACATTATCCTGAAGAATTTGTTGATATTGGGTTGAATTCATCCGACCCTCGACTTTAACAAGGGCCCCAGTCCTTGAACTAGCCACATAGCCCCACAGCATGATGGAACCTCTACCAAATTTGACAGTAGGTAGCAGGTGTTTATCTTGGAATGCGATGTTCTTCTTCTGCCATGCAAAGCGCTTTTTGTTCTGACCAAATAACTCAATTTTTGTCTCATCAGTCCAAAGCACTTTGTTCCAAAATTAATCTGGATTGTCTAAATGAGCATTGGCATACAACAAGCGACTCTGTTTGTGATGTGAGTGCAGAAAGGGCTTCTTTCTCATCACCCTGCCATACAGATTTTCTTTGTGCAAATTGCGCTGAATTGTAGAACGATGTACAGATACACCATCTGCAGCCAGATGTTCTTGCAGGTCTTTGAAGGTGATCTGTGTGTTGTCTGTCACCATTCTCACAATCCTACTCATATGCCGCTCCTGTATTTTTCTTGGCCTGCCAGACCTGCTGGGTTTAGCAGCAACTGTGCCTGTGGCCTTCCATTTCCTGATTCCATTCCTTACAGTTGAAACTGACAGTTTAAACCTCTGAGATGGCTTTTTGTAGCCTTCCCCTAAACCAGGAGACTAAACAATCTTTGTTTTCAGATCTTTTGAGAGTTGCTTTGAGGATCCCATGCTGTCACTCTTCACAGGAGAGTCAAAGGGAAGCACAACTTGCAATAAAGCCACTCCGTATGTTTGGAGGTGGCCAAGTCAGGTCAGGTTGGGGAGCAGGCACTGGTACAGCGCATTGCCACACCCACCACACGACAAAACAGCTCAGGATCCTGGTTGGCAACCCCCCAGGCAGACATGTGGTCCAGTCAGGTATTATGTGGACATCCTCTTGGCCTGGTCCAGCCGCTCGGGTCCTCAGGAATAAAGATCCTGTGAGCTGATCACCCTCGGGGATTCACACCACATGGCCTTAGTGCCATAACTGACGCTCCCTCACATTGCAGGTAATGTGCCTCATTCAACACAAAGTCAAACCAGCAGTACCCATGGAGTCTCCGAAGAGACATAGTACTGAAGCAGTCCAGTCTTCATCTCAGGTCACTGGACAGCGTCCATGTCTCGTAACTGTATAGCAAAACATGAAGCAGCAGGACACTAAACACTTGGACCTTCGTCCTTTTGCAGAGATATTGGAAGCACCAACACCCCTTTCCAGCGACCTCATGACCCCCCATGCTCTCCCAATCTGTCTTCTGTCTTTGTAGGAAGAGTCACCACAGACATGAATGTCGCTGCTAAGTTAAGTAAATCTCTCAATGAGGTCGACACTCTCTCCGCCGACAGACACACTGCTGATGGCCGTGCCCAAGAGGTCATTAAAGGCCTGGATCTTGGACAGTCAGACTCCTCACTCAGTCTCTTGAGAGCCCCGATCGGAGCCTCCATTGAGTCCGCAAAGATGACAGCATCATCAGCAATGTCAAGATCAGTGAATCGCTCTTCACCAACAGATGCCCCACAGCCACTGGACCCTACCACCCTGCCCAACACCCAGTCCATGCAGGCATTGTACGGGGTAGAAGCAAGAACACACCTCCCTGATGAACCCCAGAATCAACTGGAAAGAACACAGAGGTTCCACAGTACCACAGTACCTCTCGACGTGGTCAACACTCTCTACGCAGACAGACACACTGCTGATGGCTGTACCCAAAAGGTCATTAAAGGCCTTATCTTGGTTTTTATCAGGACACTCTCAAGCCCAGATACTCAGACTCCTCACTCAGTCTCACGAGAGCCCCGATCAGAGCCTCCATTGATTCAATGAGATTAAAAAAAAATCAACACAAATATTGTTGAGTCATCTCTAGTGACACAAGTTCAAGATGGCGGAGCTTCCAGTTTTGGGCCCCTTCTGACAGGAAGAAGCGTGTCCAGGTGGATGGACACCGGAAGTGACATCAGAATCAAGTCAAGTCAATTTTATTTATAGAGCACATTTAGAACAACCAAAGTCGGTGTCATAGCCGTCAATCAACCGGTTTGCAGAGAGAGGAAGAGAGAGTGAGGCATTAAGACACAGCGTCAACCCTTGGAGTGGCGGTAGTATTGCAGTTACTAGGCCTCTTTAGCTGTCCCCTATGCACACATGCGTGACAATATAGATAATGATTCATTTTAAACAATGCAATACACTGCATTCACGTCTCCCTAAAAATACACAGATTTGCCACAGCTGGACCTTAAAAACCAAATGTTTTTCTTACTCAAGATATTTAAAGAATAGCCTGAAGTCAGACAGAATGAATATGAAGGGGTTGGAAGGCCACCTTAAAGTTGAATTTGATCTTGTAAAATTAAACAGGGCAGAGCCCTGGGGCTCCAATATTTCGTTTATTATTACTCTGAGAATTGAGATGAAAGCTTCACCCCTGCAGGAAGCTGAAAAATGTTAGGGTTTTTTTCTCTTGCAAAGGACTAGATTTTCAGAAAACTAAAATAGTTAAAGATGATCCAGCTTCTCCATAATAAGTGAGAAACCAGAAAGGAATAATCCAAATAGATGACAGAAGAAGCTATCTGAATGGTGAAATACGGGACTGGTCTCATTTTCCTCCCCATAGGAAACCCCTACCAAGTGTGATGCTCAGGGCCTTTTTTGATAATCGTGCAAAGTGGACCACCAGGGAGGTAACCCAGACTCGTGGTCCTTTATATTAAAACTAAAGAGCTGGGTCAAAAAAAAAAACAAAAACACCGCTGTGATCTTTTATATTGTTGGTTGCTTTCTTGCTGCTACCTGAACTGCTTTATTGATTGTTAATCTATGATTGTAAATTTATGAGTTACTAGGGGCTCTGATTCCTGCTCACTTCACTCGCCAATCCCGGGCGGGTGCCACACACTAGCCACCTCTCGGCTCTGCCGCTCGCATATGGGGATGCGGATGTACAATTTAAAACGATTGTTATTTTCATGGGAATTGTTACATCTGCATAATAGACCTAACTATTTTACATTACAGCGAGTAATTAACCATATTAAAAATTAGTAAAACGTAATAAAATGAAACAAAATGATGTTTTATGTTGCGTTAGAGGTATTCATTGCATTATACAGTTCTGCGTGACTTTGAAATTAACATGCAAATACTTTTAAACACACTTTTACTGTAAACCTTCAGTAAAAACAATATTTGGAATTAACTTTTCATCAATATCACATTGAATTTTGATTCTGTGTTTGGAGTTACATCGTGACAACACAACATATAACTGCCCGTGAGTGAATTTCATTTCTTTCTCTCATAACAGAATCAATCAAAATATCAAGGTATATAACAAAAAACAACCTCTCAGAATGTACAAAAGAAAATGCAAAATCTACAGAGTTTCTTTCCTGGTGTTGTGCATTGAAAATGAGAACATGGCGAAAAGGATATGAGGTCTCCAAAAAAGCTCTACAAGCAGGTCAGGATCTTCATAGACTCTCCCCGAAATGGCTGCCAGCCCCCAACTGCTACCTGCAGGCTTTGGCCTGCCCATACCCAAAAAGGGAAACGTTCAAAAAGAGTTCAAATGTTCTAAAATATTTTAAACGTGCCTTACAAGTGAGAGGTTAATCATAATTGTCTGCCGTGTTAAAGCAATCCAAAACCTTTTTTTTATATATATAAATTGAAAATAAGGTAACAAAATTAGCAGAAAAAGAAACTGCCTAAAGGGCAACAAAAAGCAAACAAATCCCAAAATGCAATATAAATAGGACAATCCAAAAGCACAAGTAATAATTCATAAAAAAACAGAAAATATCAGAAGAAAACAACACTCAAAACAACTATCAATGATCCACTGCTGAGACTTCAGTATAAAAGCAGAGGGAGGAGCCACCTGCAGTGATGTCAGGGTGCCCCACCTCCTGTTGCTCCACCCACAAATCAAAAAGGAATGGAAGAACACTTTAAGACATAATGTACACATAACAAAAAATAAGAAACTCTACAAGTAATTATGTAAAGACATGAAAAATAATTCAAAAACAACAAAAACAACGAAACAGAAAATTCTAACTGAAACTGAAGGATTATCATATAGTGCCCTTCACATCTATCTATCTATCTATCTATCTATCTATCTATCTATCTATCTATCTATCTATCTATCTATCTGTAACTGTCAGGTTACAGGTTCTCATGCTGAGTATTGTTGTAATATCAGAGTGCTGGATTGTTGGTAAGATTGAATTGAAAGCTCCATATTACATTTCAGCATGTAATAATTGATGTGAGGCAGTGAAACTGAAAAATCTTAGTTCCCTGCCAGCTTGTTTGAGGTCTGTAATTTAAGCTCTTCTATCCAACTTTTGCAAAACAAATTACATCATTTTTCCTTTCACACCATCTACAAGTTTTCTGGTTAACATCCACCTCTCTGTTCTCAGAAAGACATTTAGTTAATGCACTGATATTAAATGTACCATTGAGTTTCTTTTTACTTCTTTATATACATATATACTCTATATATATATTTGCAGCTGGAGATCCACAAAGGGAGAAAAAATGAATCACGTATCATAAAGTAGTTTTTATTCCTGAGCTTCATGTGTGTGTGTGTTGTAAGAGAAATACAAGACTATGATAAAGATTTGGGGTCCCACCTTGGTAAACCGAAATAACTGAATGTTTTTAAGCAAAAGAAATCACGCAAGAATTGCAGAAACATCTTAACAGACTTGACTCAAGATGGCGTATTTTCTGGTTTTAAGTCTTTCTGGCCCGAAGATGCAGTGTGGTGCTCGGATGGGGGTGGTACCCACCCTGGATGCCCGAGAAGATCGGAGGAGGGCTTGTGCCTACTCCAGACCCCGAGGGGGCGACCGCCCTGGGGGCCACGGGTACAGAGCTGGGAAGCTCGACCCTGTAGGGGCCCGTGGTCACCGCCAGAGGGCACCCCAATATCTGGAGGACCCTGGACCTCCACACTAGGAAGTGCTGGGGGGAAGAGGAACAGGGACACCCGGAGTGCTTCCGGGGAGACAGCCGGCACTTACGCCACACTGGGGCGTGTTGGTGGGAGATTGCCAGCAACACACCTGGAGCACATCCGGGTGCTTATTTAAAGGGGTCGCCTCCCTTTAGAGAGGGACTTGAGTCGGGTGGAAGAGTGGACAAGGTCTCTGGAGGAGAGAAGTAGGCAGTCTAAAGACTGAGAGAGAAGGCATTGTGTTGGCCAAGGACTGTGGGGTATTGGGGTTTGTGAGTAGTGAATTTGTGTAATGGAGACCCTAAATAAACATGTGTAGGGTAAATCAAATGTGTCTGCCTGTCTGTGTCCGGGTCATATTCCACAGCGGGTGCAGCTGTACGGACACCAGAAGTGAAGTCAGCAGTAGTATTGCCATCAATCTTCCGGTCCGCAAAGGGAGGAAGAGAAAACACATCGATGCACAGCGCCACCCTTAGCAGTGGTGTGGATTACCATCACTAGAGCCTTTAAGATGTCCCCTATGCACACATGCATGACTAATATATTTATATATTTATTTACAGTACATACAGTATATATATATATATATATATATATATATATATATATATATATATATATATATATATATATATATATATGTGTGTGTGTGTGTGTGTGTGACACACACACACACATTGAGGATTATTGTTTCAGGTAATGGTAGCTTAGCTGATTCTTGTGATGTCCAGGTTTGTGTTTTCTCTAAGCCAGGTATTGATCACGTTGTGTATTTTTCGTTGCATAATCTTTTTGTTTCTTGTTGGTTCTAATTAGTTAACTATTTTTGTTATTAATATGTTTTTTTATGCTGTGTAATTTTCTATACAGAGGTGTGTCACGGCCAGGAAGACTCTGGGAGCCCACAATAAACATTGGCGAGCTGGTCAGGCAACCCTATTTAATGATAAGAACTCCCAAGTATTGTTGCTTGCCAGCTAAAAGAACATTGGCCAATCCAACCTTTACGAAAACAAACAAAATAGCCACGTGAGGCTACCAAGTTGAGAAATTATGAAATGTACACGCAGCTATTTTGAGATCTCTGAAAAAGTATTTGAGATGTCTCGAAATATATTTTAAAATGTAAAGGAACACATTTTGAGACATCTGCAGATATCTCAGAATGATATCTCAAAGTCAGCTGTATTTTGAGATATCTCTAGATGTTAATTTGGCTCGCCATACATCTTCACATAATCGCATCCTCTTCGTTATTTTTGTCAGACCTTGCACTATTTACATGAACTTTGTATATATTTCTGTTATAAATGATGCTTATTTTGCTTGACCTACACCAGTTAGTGATTCAGTAACTGAATCGCTGAGTCTCAGCTGTGCTTTTTATACCCTTGACTATGCTGACATCTACTGACTAATAATGTTAATATAGCAACATCTCCATATTAAAAATGACGCCATGCAACCATACTTAAAAATGTTTTCATAGCATGCAAGGAATCCAACTTTTATATAATTCAGAAAGACTTTACTAATCACACAGTCTGGTGACAGGACCAGAAACAGGCCAAAGTGATCCTCTCACTCCTCTTTTTGTCTCTTTTCAGCTAACCTGGCTGCGACAGACATCATATTTCTAGTTTGCTGTGTACCCTTTACTGCCACGCTTTATCCTCTGCCCAGCTGGATCTTTGGGGAATTTATGTGCAAGTTTGTCAATTATCTTCAGCAGGTAAGGCCATGGATGCCAGCATTGATCTGCACAGATTGATTGTGTGCATGTGACCTTTGTGCTCAGAGTGAATCAGGCAGGCGAGCCATGTTTTGTCTCATCTCAGTATCACAGATTTTTTACATTTTAGCCAGGGTTTTTTCTTAATCTTTTTTGCTCATTTTAAAATTCTTGTCATGTGTTTAGATTATTTTTGATAATATTCTTGTGTTTATGTGTTTTAAGTACTAGCTGTGCTACTCATCTAAGATGGTTTAAAATCTAAGTAATCAACCTCAGCATATTCAGCATCAACATTTAGAGTGCATCATCTTTCAGAATGTAGTAAAATGCTTTGCAGTTTTCATTCCAACAGATGGTGCATCAGAAACACTAGCATTGCTTTTACAAATCCCATGGCAATTTTTAAAATCTATCTATCTATCTATCTATTGTGTATAACTATACAGTACAGTGCCTTTCCCATCCATCTATCTATCTATCTATCTATCGTGTATAACTATACAGTATAGTGCCTTTCCCATCTATCTATCTATCTATCTATTGTGGCAGACAGCCGGGACGCCTCCACACTGGGAGGACCGGAGTAGCAAGTGTGGCCAGAACGTTACCTCCCCTGAAACGCTAAATGGCAGCCCCCCTGGGTTGCAGTGGTGCCTCAGATTCCCTCAGGGCTTCATGGGAGTTGGGGTTTGGTGCAGCCCTGTTGGGATCCATGGGCACCGCCAAGGGGTGCTACAACTGCTGCTGAGCCCTGTTGAGCAGCTCTTCCACCACACCCAGAAGTGCTGCCAGAATTACGTCCTCAGACACCTGGAACACTTCCGGGTGCCCTATATAAGGGGTCAACAGAGACCACTCAGGGAGTCAGAGTCGGGAGGAGGAGGACAAAGCTTGCCAGAGAGAGAGAGAGTGGAGGAGAAAGAAAGACAAAGAGAAGGACAAAGAGGGAAAAGAACTGAGCAATAGTGCTGATAGTTTGTACACTGTGTGTGCTGTAAAGAAGAAAATAAATGTGTGTTTTGGGACTTCTGCGTGTCCTGTGTCTCTCTGTAGCTGGGTTAATCCATATTACTAACCGAGAATGGTAAACCGGATATGGACGCAGGTACATGCCCATGGACGCAGGAGACATAGTGCGCAAGCGCCAACAGCTCACCTAACGGAAATACGAAATAAAGCAATGAGCACAAACAATACGGAACCCTAACCGTCCACAGTACACCATAGTCAAACCCGACATATTACGGAAGGTGCGGGCGCCTACAACGTGCGTCCAACACACCGCAGGCAGACCCCCGAGATGGTCCAGAAGATCCCCGAGATGGTACAGAAGCCCCAGAACGCCTACAGCGTGCGTCCAACACACCGCAGGCAGACCCCCCGAGATGGTACAGAAGCCCCATAGATAAAATACGAAATAAAGCAACGAGCACAGGCAATACGGAACCCTAACCGTCCGCACTACACAGCATAGTCAAACGCGACATAGTACAGAAGGTGCGTGCGCCTGCAACGCACGTTTAACACACCGCAGGCACACCCCCAGAGATCCAGACTCCACAGCATATGTGAATCATCACATTATAGTAATACAATAATATGAGTACTCACAGGCAAACGCAAGAGGCCTCGGCGTCCTGCCCTACAGTCAAATCTCACAAAGTACGGAGTCCCGAGACGTCCACAAACCACACCATAGTCAAACCCACCACGCCTCACGGCTCAAAAGCAAAGGAGCTCAACTGACGTAAATAAGAAATGAGGCAAAGGGCCCATAGGTGACGACACAGACACACAAAAGGTTAGTAATATGAATCTATCTATCTATCTATCTATCTATCTATCTATCTATCTATCTATCTATCTATCTATCTATCTATGTTTTTAGAAAGTGGGAGGAACACAGGAATATAAAAAAAATACCTAAAGAAACTCAATACCTCAGTGAGGGTACAGCCCAGGTGGTGGGTATCAGATATGAACCCCTTTTCTACCAAAATATATTTTATGACAGTTTCAACTGGCTGAGCATAAGATGGAAATGTGATTCTCATTCCTCTTTGAAATTGGTTTCTGCAAGCCAGGAAGCGGTGAGGGAGTAATGCTAACAAATTGCCACCATCCTGCTTTAGAAATGATTGTGCTTCATTTTATATAAGACCTTTCAAAATGAGGACTATCACAAAGGACTCTACCAGGCAATTTGTAACGATCAGCTCTTTTTAATGTAGGGTCTGTTATAATGAGTTATCTCAAAGGGTATGTTATGTAGCAATCAGTATCAAACCAGACTTCATTTATTAAGCAGTTTTCATGCTGGTGAAGTAGGTTGCCCTTTCAGAAACAGAAGTGCAGGGCAAAGGGACTGCCACAAGATAAGGGCTGGACTATCGGATGATAAGTGATAAATGATTTCTCACAACACTGAGTCATCGGCATGCCAGAGCAAAGGCCGGAATACCGCTGGGTGTTGGTAGTCATATAATGTTAATGGGTGCCCAGGGTTCATTTACTCAGGGGTCTCCAACCTTTTTTCCCCTGAGAGCTACTTTTACAAAATGAAAATGGCTAAGAGCTACTCATGTTTTCTAACGTTTATTCTCATAGCTTATTTCAACCCAAACAAACTGAATACGCTTATTTTGCCTGAACATTTACAAAATGCTGGTGTCCACAACTCACATTTTGCATTAAAACATAACAAAAAATATTTACAGTAGTTCACCCGCAAGTGCATTTTGTACGTCTGTATGCATTTTCTAGTGTATTTCACACTATTGAATTAAAACAGGAATGCTGTCAAAACTAAACAATGCAATTCCAAATACACTGATCTGACTTATTCATTTGTTATTTTGTCACATGTCACTGTGCCACTTTATTCACAGGTCCAGTTGCATGTGTGATGTGTTTTTTAGTTCGTCAGATGACTGGCACTGCATGGAGTCAACAAGAGAGGCAGGTGTCTGGTGGAGTGGAGCCACTGAGGTTCACTCTTATGGAGTCATTTAAATGTTCGTCTGTCAGTCTTGTTCTGAACTTTGAGTTCATGACATTCATGGCGGAAAAGGCAGACTCACCGAGGTATGGAGACCCAAACAAAGCAGACATTTTCAGAGCTGCTTGGTGACGATTCTTATAGTTATCTGGCACTACTAAGCTCCAGAAATGCTGTTGAGACTTTAACTTCACATTATTTTGAAGGTTTACTAATATATGATATATAAAATCTGTCCGTCTGTCTGCTTTTCAAGAGATACTTAACGGATTTAGATTGGGTTTTTCTATAATTTGCTTGAACATTCCAGCTGATTTTGCGACTTCTCTCATTTCGTTCTGTATCAGAGTTCGCTTGCGGTGCCGATTTATTAGCGTGAATCCAGGGGAGAGGGGCGGGGCCTTCCTCACTCACGTGTCAGCTTCGGGGCGTGGTCCTTACCTCCGCTTAGCTACCGAATGAGAGAACATTGAATTCAACTTTGTTTGATATCTGTCTATATACTGTATATAAAATTCTTTTCGCGTTTGAAACGTAAATGACTTATGACCACGCGATATGGAAATTACGTTGAGAACAAAGTGGACACTGGGAGGCACAGAATGTTGGGCTGCTCTGCCGGGTCGAGAGCTTCACAGTTTCGGGCAGCATCCTCTCTTCTCGCACTGTTTGTGACACTTCAACTGCCCCGTTGGCTCCTGGGAGAGTGGAAATCTTTGCGAATGAGTGTAATCGGCGCCATCGAAGCAGGACTCTGTTTGTAAATTGCCTTGCATGACTACTTACTGTCCCTTAAGGTGAGTTCGGGTCACTAAAACCCCGCAACATTCAAGGTTGCTTTTGTAATCAATTATTTTAAGAAGATGGAGAGTTTACATCTAAGAAGATGTACAGACTTCTTCATGTAAAGTGTTGGACTTGGGAATTGTTTGGACCTTCTGCCCGTTAAGCACGCAAGGGCAGCATCCACATTTATCAGAATTATTTTTCACTTGAATCACAGGCACATAGTGCAAGGTTGTTGACAAATTCCTTTTTGTATTCGGTGCCCTCGCGCCGACCAATTAACCTGTTCCACGTCATCCCTCCGTAGGCACGCGGTGACGTGAACATGTCTGCAAAAAGTGGCGTCTCCTGCCCTGCAAAAATACAATAAAAGTCGATCAACCGGCGCGCGCGTAGCTGTGCCGGCCTTTGAGACGGTGACTTCGCTTCTGCCTTAAGTGAAAGTAAGCACTTTTAATTTTTTTCCTCCATCCCCTGAACTATAGCCCAGACAACTGCAAACTAATATTAAGGCGCTTCGCACTTTCTTTTGCACGTATAGGGTTATGGGGTCGCGGGAGGCACGCACAGGAGTGGAGAACCGACAGTGCCATCCCGGCCGGTTAATGGCAGGGCCGTCTCTCCAGTCTGCACGAGACCTGCCGCGACGCTTCCCAAAAGGAGCTCATATAGTCAGCGAAGACGTCTCTCTATACTATAGAAAAGAAAAAGGCAAATTTCCTTTCTTTATACCTTTATTCCTTTTATCCCAAACCAAAGCCTTTCTCTCTTAACACTGCAGAGGACACAAAACTAATTTTCCTTAATTGCTGGTAATGCCAGTAAGGCACATTACCACAGGCAGGAATTTGGATGTTCACATAGAAAATGTAATTTCTATACCACAGCCGTCGTGTAGCGCCTTTCAAAAGGGATCTACTACCGAGAGATAATCCAAATACATTTTAGCTGCTGTTAGTACTACAGTACTTACCTGTTATGTTATACCGCCTTTAAAATGTAGTTTACCCGAAACCACTCCACTAGTGCTCAATGTATCTTTACTTCTTAAATGTTAATGTGTTACTGTTTAATAACTTATAGACTACATTTTATTTTTTTCCCTTGCACTCAGTGAGCGAAGCCACTGGGTAATCAGCTAGTTTAAAATAAAGTGTTACTTAGGTCTTGATTAGTTTGTGTCTGGATATTCTCTTAAGTGTCTGCCACATTGAAAAGAGAGATTGCAATTCAGATCGTGGATTGTGATTTTGTGTTAAAAGGATCGTGATATGAGTTTTTTGGAAAGATCGCTCACCCTTAATTTGACTAATCAAGTTTTCAAATTTATGTAGGATTCATTAACCCTTTGGCGAGCTACTTGGAAAGGGGTTGTGAGCTACTGGTAACTCGTGAGCGACATGTTTGAGACCCCTTGTCTAAGGGAGCTGTTAACAAATAGCAGTGAGTGGAAATAATACAGTCACCCTCCTGCGTTTTCCACTCCTCCTGATTGTATCAGATGAAACCCATCCAGCATTAAATAGCATCTGAAATAAGTTTAAGTTGCTCCTCCACAGCACATTACCTGAACTTGCTGTGACTCACAATGAGGTGTGACAGGTCATTCAGCTTATTTAATAAAAATTGGGGGTGGTCTCCCCTCGACTTTCTTTATATTGAGATATGGGGATGGATATTTGAGGAGTAAACCACAAGACAATGATTATGTTTTTATATTACGTACATTAAAGAACCATCAACAACAAATAAAATCAAATTAATAATATATTGAACAATTGTCATAAAAAGTAAAGTTGAATAAATCAGGCTCTGCAGCTGCATGAATAAAAGGTAAAGTACCTTTTCGCGTTAACGGAAATAGCCCAAAAGTTGATAGAAATCTATGTATTGTACCTGTGAATAAGGCGCTATATACATGCCCGTCCCAGCACAGATTCACACTGAGGCACGTGTTAAAATGACACAGACTTTATTTTTCTTCCGCTGGAGGGCACTTCTTCCCCGTAATCCCTCCAGCCACAACACAGTCCCAAAAGCACTTCAGTACAGCACAAAGAAATCAATCCTCGGGCGGCACCACCACCACTCCTCCCAGGCAGCCTCGTCCTCTTTCAAATCAACTCTGGCCCTGAGTGGTGGTTGCTGTCTCCCTTTATAGTTCACCCGGAAGTTCTCCAGGTGCTTGATCACCGAGTTCTGGCTGCACTTCTGGGGTGTGACGAATATGCTGCCCATACGGGCTCTGGAGTCTCCAAACACAGTACCCCCTGGTGGTGCCTGCGGGACCCAACAGGGCTGCCCCCAAATTCAATTTCCAGGGAGCCCTGCGGGAACCCGAGGTGCTGCTCCAGCCCAGCGGGGGTGGCCATCTAGCGTCCAAGGGGAGGTATTGCAGTGTCCAAGGCTGCTCCCCCTGAATATAATGTGCAGGGGCAACCCTAACCCTAACCTAATACTTGTATGCAAAATTTGGTTGACCTAAGAGAAAGCATACTGAAATTATCATGTTTACACACACACACACACACACACACACAAAATTCCAAGATTAGTATTTTCAGACTCAGGGAGGTCAAAAAGTCGAGATTCATCAAAATCTTGACATGGAGTTTTTGGAGGATTCCAGCACTTTCCCTATACTTCTTATACGAGAAAGTCAGGGAGGTCTAAAACGTTGAGATTCATAAAAATCTCGACATCGAATTTTTGGTCAATTGCAATACTTTCCCTACAGTTTGAATATGAGAAAGTAAAAAGTGATCAAACTTCCTCCGCTTCATCTTTTCCCACTTCTTTGTGGGGTCAATATGCTCAATCAACCTTCTCCATACAGCTCGGTCCTGCACCTCCTTGCCAGTCAAGCCCTTTTCCTTCAAATCTTCATTTATTTCATCCATCCTCCACTTTGGCCTCCTTCGCTTTCTCTTCTCCGTGCCCATCACTCTTTCGCCAAATATTCCTCATCACATGTTCATACGACTTCAGCCTGGTCTTGCCACTGTCTTACAAACTATACCATTTTTAACTTCACCTTAATTCTTTGATCACACAACACTCCTGATATCTTCTTCCAATTGTTCCATCCACACTGCACTTTGCATATAATTCTCCATCTTGGGCTACCACTGATCCTAGATATTTAAACTTATCCACTGTTTTCAAGAGCTCCCACTGCAGGCTAACTTCTGAACCCTGATCATCATTAAACCTCAGATCATCTGTCTTCTTCCTATTTATCTTCAATCATCTGACTAGTCTTCCAAAGCCCTTCTCCATTCTTCCAACTTCCTCTCCACTTTCTCATTTCTGCTGCTACACAACACAATGTCATCAGCAAAAAGCCTGCAAATGGGAGAGATAGGGATAACTCAACACATCCATGACCAGATCAAAGAGGTAAGGACTTCAAGAAGACCCCTGGTGCAGACCTCCTCAAACTGAGATCTTGTCTGTTACTCCAATACTGCTTTTAACCTGAGTCCTGTCTCCCTAATACTGTACATAATCCATCATAAGTGATCAAACATTATCTCATTATATGGAGGCAGGCCAGTTCTGACACGTTTCCACCTTACTTGTGTCCTCATTCCAGATCTTTGCCTCTTCCATCCTCGGACAAGATTGTAATTTTTCTTCTTACTCCAGATCTTCACCTCTTTTATTCAAAGATGAGCTGCTCCTCTGATAAGGTGTGACAATGTGGAGGTGATCTCAGTGCTACCAGCTAGGTATCCCACTGGCTCAACAAGAAAATAATAATAAATTATAATCATAGGGTAATGGTGCATAAGAGGAACCATTATACTCCAGCAAAGAGAAAGTTCACACTTATTGTCAATTTTGAGACTAAAGGTCAGTCCTGCTTGAAGATTAGACAGGGAATGTCAGCAATTTAAGCAGAAGAAACGGAAACTATGAGAGTTGTTTGTTTTATTTCCTTCTCATATAATAACACCATCCCCCCCCCCCGCCAACCAACACACACACACCACATTGCCCTTTAGATTGATCAAATGTCTCAAACCAGCATCAAATTGAAATCTAATTCTCTGTCTGGAGATTATTTTGCCTAGAGGTGAAAACAGCAAAATTGCAATTCTTGATGTGAGAAATTCTTCATTTCTGGAAAAAAAGAATTTAGCCATCAGACCCATAGGTCATAAAAGAGCAAAAACAAATGAAAAGTAACAAAGCGGAGAAGAATGGCATGCGGAGAAAGTGACAAATACTCCCAGTGAACAAAACCTGCCAGGGACTGGAAAATAATAATAATGACAATAAAGTAAGAAATAAGGGAAGCAGACAGCAGGCTATGAGCTCCTGACCTGTATGTTGTCCTCAATGAGTGATTACCAGTGTGATGTGTCAGGCCGACCCTCGTCAGGCACCCATCATGCAACTTGTTTGATAGTAGACAACCCTTTCATCAGGCAGGCTGGCTTTGCCCAGCTTCGGTCTTAAGTGCTTCTAATTTCTTGGTACATTGTTTTTTGATAAGGCACACTATGAAGGGCAGTTAAAAACAGATTGTACTTTACTGACAGCTTTACACAAACCTTTGAGATGCTCATTATTAAAGATACTAGATATTTAACTGTTGCTTTATGAGATGCTTTCTGATGAGCTCACTAGTAAAGGAGTTTGTGATGGATGGACTGGCATCCTGACTGGGATAGATTGATACTAGGGGGCTCCACCTCCTGCTCACTTCGCTCGCCAACCCCTGGTCCTGGGTAACCCGAAATAGATTTGAAAGAGATTATTCATCTCCATCAGTTGTGGTCCTTCGTTTTGAACCCATGCCTGCTTTGCTTCCGCAGTTTCAGATGCACGTTGTAGGCGCCTGTGTTCATTGATCTTATCCAGGTGGGCTCGTGTTTGTATCGTTGAGCTGTATTGTGTTTGAATTCGGTGTAAAGCGTTCAACGGTTTGTACAATCCCAAGCAGCACATTATTCCTAACTTCACTCCGCAGTAGTGCCACTCACAATATGGCGGTGACACCTGCGCCTTTCATACTATCTTTATGGACCTGTGGGGCCTCTGTAGCCTCTCACGTTTGACTCTGGGGTGCAGCGCAGAATCCTCTCTTTTGTGTGGTTGTGTCGTTAGTGGTAGCTATGGGCATGTTGTTGCTTCATTTCTCATTCACGTTAATTGAGCTCTTTCGTTCTTGGGCCGTGACTCCTTCGTTCGCGGTGGATACAACTTCACTTGCGGTTTATGAGACGCGCGCCTGCGCAGTACATCTCATGGTCCCATCGCCGTGTCCCTGCGTCCATATCCGGTTTATTCTCGTTTAGTAATATGGATTAGGAGGATGGTGTAATAATATTATAACAATATAGACAAAAAACAATTTAGAAATCAACTGTTATACTTACTGCTGGTTATAATTATATTCTTAGAAAAGACCGATTAAAAAGCAGGAAGTGACTGGCCAGCTAGCCTGGGGGAATACAGAGGGGCTGAGGTGAAAAGCCTTTCATTTGTGACATTTATTATATTAATAATATATTGTGATTATATGTGTGTTCATCTGTCTATCATAAGCACCAAAATTTTTTCAGGAAGCAAAACCTTTGAAAAAATGTGTTTTCATGTAATAATCAGTATGAAGCTATATACAGTAAAACAAACAGCATGATAAAATGTGATAATAGATGAAGAAGGTGGGAATGCAGTTACATTAAATGCAAACGATGGATGAGAAGGAAGGAAGCATCTGCATAGAGGAGCTCTGATAAACAAAGTGGTTACCTTTCACGGAGAATATTCAGTTACTGTGATTCCCTTTACGGATTGTTTGGTGTTCCTTTCATTATCCATCCATCCATTATCCAACCTGCTATATTCTAACTACAGGGTCACGGGGGTCTGCTGGAGCCAAACCAAGCCAACACAGGGCGCAAGACAGGAAATAAACCCTGGGCAAGGCACCAGGCCACTGCAATGCACACACATACACCCACACACCAAGCACACACACTAGGGACAATTTAGGATTGCCAATGCACCTAACCTGCATTTCTTTGGACTTAGGGAGGAAACCCACGCAGACATGGGGAGAACATGTAAATTCCACGCATGTTCCACCCTGCCGCCCCTACTTTCATTGTGAAGTTATGAATTTTCCAAGCTGTTAGAATTAATTGGATTCCTTAAGCAATATTCTGGTTTAATGCCATGTTGAATTCTGAAACTTCTGGGCTTTTAGACTTACTGGGATTGCTTTACATGTATAAGTCTCATCCTGTAGCCATTTCTGGCTCTCCTTTAGATAGATAGATAGATAGATAGATAGATAGATAGATAGATAGATGTGAAAGGCACTATATGATAGATAGATAGATAGATGTGAAAGGCACTATATGATAGATAGATAGAAGTTTATTTTTTCCCAGAGGGAAATTTGGCTTTTAACAGAAGGTCAATAAATAAAGACATAAATAGATTTTATAATAAATAAATAAAAAATATATATATATATATAACACACACACACACACAAGTTTATGTATATAGTGGCCTCCAGGGTGCGCACCAGCTCTCCAAACTTGACAAAGACAGACACAGCCACAAGTGCAGTAACACACATTTTTACTTTTCTATGGGAAACGCTTCCCAAATCGTCTCCCACCTCCACAGCACAGTTACAACTAAGCACAATAATAGCTCACAGCACTCTCTCTCTCTCTCTCTCTCTCTCTCTCTCTCTCTCTCTCTCTCTCTTCTTCTGCCTCCACTCCTCCTCTGACAAGCTTAGTCTTCTATCTCCAGACTCTGGCTCCTGGAGCAGCGGCAGCAGGCTCCTTTTATCCTGCACCCGGGAGTACTTCCAATGGCCCATTAGCGTGGTCCAGAAGCACTTTCGGGTGACTCGGAACCACAACAAAGTAGGGCTCGGCAATTCCTGCAGCACCTTCAGCAGCACCCATGGAACCCAACAGGGCCTCTACATAAGGCTTCAAGTTGAGAGGAAGAAAAAATACTGAAAAAAATCTTTTAGTACTTATTATATAGAACAGTAACATCTTTGAGACAGTAGAGGGCACTAATGCAGCATACTATTGTGCTTAATCCCATTTGTATTTGCCTTGTCCTTTGTCTTCATGCTGTCCTGAAGTCACATCACATTTAACCCCCCAACAATTCACCTTTCTGTCTTTCTTTCTGTCTGGATTTGTAGGTCACAGTTCAGGCCACTTGCATCACTCTGACCGCCATGAGTGTCGATCGCTGCTATGCTACTCTTTACCCACTGCAGTCACTGAGAAGACGCAGCCCACGTGTTGCTACGGCTGTGAGTGTGGGCATTTGGATTGGTAAGTTATAAAATATGTCTGAGTTACTGAAGCGTTTACTTGATATATTTTTTAACGCTACTCTTATTGGAATTGGCAGCTGAAATTTGAGTGAGTGGTTAACTCCCCCCCCATTTTTCTGTTTTCCTGCTAGTGTAGGTCTGTTAAGCAGGTATGGAAAGAATAAATGGATTCTCTGAGCAGATACACATTTGTGTGTGGGCAGGCTCACGTGTCATGGTGCGACATTTTGGTCTGCCATTCTGTTATTTCTAAGAAAACAGCAGCAGGGAGTTAGGATGGGTGATACTCCTCCATTCCACTTTGTTGCTTACAAAGAGATGACTGAGGGCACTTTGAAGAAGCCCAAATTATATCTTCATAATCATGGAATATATTAATTTTGCCACATGAAATTTCATTCTAAAGTAAAGCATTTTTTATATTTTTTAATTGTGTTTTATAATGAAGCTTATGGGTACCAGGGTCCCATTGTAAGAAAAAAATCCCTTTGTTTTTTTAATTTTATCGAGTCTTCGAGATCCATGTCTTGAGATTACACACACATTGCAAAACATAGTCTTTTAAAGAAAGGAAAAAAAAGCAAAACATTGTTGTGAGATTCAGCCATTTTAAAAGGTGTGCGCTTTACTTTACCACTTGTCTTCCTCCATGCTACCCTTCATGACCAGGGACATGGATCCAAGAGCGGCGTTTGGGGGGTGGCAAGTGGGGCAACTGTCCCAGGCCCCGCACCTAAGGGAGCCCCGCTTTTGAAGTCCGTGTGTCCCGTTCAAGCAGATTTGTCAAGTTATATTCTCCAGTATGTGTATATATTGAGATGCTTCTAAGAGGAACCCTATAAAAATCCCTCTTCAAGCTCAAATTCCGTACATGTACAGTACGTCTTTGAAAACATTCCATAGTCTGAATATTAATGCACAAAAACAAGTATGATAATGATAACCGGCTGACATGACATCAATGAGAGTTATGACATCCTGCATAGTGAGAGTCAGAGTATACTTGCAATTTGGGTACTTTTCTAGAACAGGTCCTATTAATTTCCGCATGACACCGCATCGCATTTTGCATTGTCATGAATTATGAATTGCACTTTTTAAATAGATTATATCGTTATATTTTCACAAAGTCTGCATGTTATCGTGCAAAAATTTAGCTGAATACTATAGTGAAAAAATACGGTGTATGTTGGGATTGGCTCCAGCAGTCCCCCGTGACCCTGTAGTTAGGATATAGCAGGTTGGATAATGGTTGGATGAATGGATGTTAAAATTATTTCTATTAAATTCACGCACAAGTTCATATAGTCCACACCTGCCTGTAACAGCGTTTGACGTAACCAGCCCCGCGTGGGGTTGGTCAGCCCTAGGACCAGCACACCCCCTAAGGCCATCTCTGCGCGGATCCTCCTCAGAAAGTTATTGGCAAGAGTCATTATTGACATTGAATGTTGATGCCTAGATGTGAATTGCTGTCTCTGTTCTGTAAACAAATAAACAATACTTAACTGAAAAAGCCACACTTACGATCGCCTATACTCTTTCACTATTCAGAAGCTAATTTTGTTATTTCACAAAGATATCGCCTGCAGTCCCTGGATTGATAAGTGTCTCTTATCCTAGCTTCTGTGAGAGAGAATACTGAGTACGTGTGTAGCATGGAAATGAGTGTCAAGAGCTGATCAGACATTATAGGCATCCATTGATCAATCCATCCATCAATCTTTCTAACTCACTTATCAAGGATAGGGTTGTGCGCCAGCTGAAGCCTACCCCTTCAAACATTGGGTACAAGGTAGAAACAATCTCTGGACAGGGTGCCAGTCCATCTCAGAAGGCCACTTTAGCAATGCCAGTTCACCTTGGTTCAATCAGGTTGAAGTTTAGTAAGTTCAGTACAGATGTTTTAACATCTGAGGCATAGTGGTCACGCAGAGCTGTCATTCCTGCCTCACAGGACCTGGGTCTATTGATGCTTTCATGTTCTGCTGTGTATTTACATATTGATTGGTATCAGTAAGTGTCAGTGAATTTATTCTTTTAAAAACTCTTTCGGCCCTGACATCCTATGACTAGTACATAAATATGCAAACATTTCTGAAAAGCACGGGTACGTTTACAGCCATCGGAACCAGGCGTGCTATTATTACCGCAGACTGTAGAGACTGAGACTGGCATACAGTCTGCAAAACACAAAAGTGAAAATGAACGTTTCCAGACTGTGTGCACCACATAGTAAGTAGCTCCACATTCAATTTTATTTCCTCAAGAAGACTGAAGTATTTGGCAGATACTGTATAATAATAGTGATCTTTTTTTTTTTCATTTTTGAGCTTCCTAGACACCCCAAAGTAGAATATCTCAAAACATAATTTTTTCCCATAAAAACAGAAAATCCAGGACCAAAACGGTTAAAAAAATGCTTTTATTACCATATCCTCAAGAAAAAGTGTCTCATTGTGCACTACAAAACTCCATAATTGCTTTGCTCTATTGCACACTCTACCTTGTTCGTTTTCTGAGTATTTTTTTGGATGACAGACACCATGAGGGAAATGCGATGTGCAGGTTGCTTGGCTCTATCAAAAACTAATAGATTGTATTAAATATACAACGCAGGTTAATCAGTCCAGATCAGATTTATTGTTATTTGTACAAAGTTTGATGAAACTCATATGTGCTCTATTCTGTATGTGGACACTTGACGTGACTCTTGCTCTGTATAATAACAACACAGAATGTTATGGGCGAAAAGTCGGCACCATTTAGGACAAAAAAAAAAAAGATACGATTTGAAAGCACGAATGTCTGTTGTTACAGGTCGTGGCAGAACATAACCGCTGCAGGAACAGAATTGCAGAAGCTAAAGTAGGATATTAAGCTTAATATAGCTTGGTGAAGTGGGTCGGGTTTATCATAACTCAACCCGTGGGGGCCTGCTGCAAGCAGACAAGTGAGCAAGAAACATATCTTTACCTCGAGATAATTATACTAAGAATTTGTGGTCAAATTTCTTATGTCCAGCTTAAATACAGTATGTAGTCACAAGCATTTCTCATAATTGGGTAAGACATGTTTCTATAAATCGAAATCTTTGCTACTTCAAAGTGGACGTTTTCGCAATATTTTTTTCATAATGGAACCCCCGATACCCAGTGGCTCCATTATAAAACACAAAAGCAGGCTATTTTTTTTTTATTTGGAAAATATGCATCAATTAACAACACAATTTCATGCATGAAATTAGTGTACAGTATACCATGATTGTGAAGAAATAAAGTCCACTTGAGAAATACCAAGCTTATACTTTAATAAACATGTACCAAAGAAGAAATAACAATTTTTGAAGTATTAATAAACAAAAATAAGTAAATAAAAACACCGGAGTCATGAAATGTTTCATTATTATGTTAACACACAGCAGTTTTCCCCTGAATTGCAACAAATTTAGTTTTGCCGATGTGCTCACCTCCCTTCTGTATTAGCGGTGTCACAGTGTGGCCGCTTGGTGGCACTGCTTCTTATCTTTTCCCAACAGGCAGAGGCAGGACACGGGATAAAAACACCAAGAATTTGTTTCATTTTCTTCTACAGTGCCCCAAAGCACCTCCACCACAATAAACAAGCAACAACTCCAATAACAGTAGTAAAGCACACAAATCTCTCCTCTACTCTGACCCAGCAAACTCTGGCCTACTCCCTCCCAACTCTGGCTCGCTTGCTGGGTTCCCAACAGTCCTTTACAGTAATCCCTCGCTATATCGCGCTTCGCCCTTCGCGGCTTCACTCCATCGCGGATTTTATATGTAAGCATATTTAAATATATATCGCGGATTTTTCGCTGCTTCGCGGGTTTTTGAGGACAATGGGTCTTTTAATTTCTGGTACATGCTTCCTCAGTTGGTTTGCCCAGTTGATTTCATACAAGGGACGCTATTGGCAGATGGCTGAGAAGCCACAACTTACTTTTCTTTCTCTCTCTCTTGCGCTGACTATCTGTGATCCTGACTTTGGGGATGTAAGCAGGGGGGCTGTTCGCACACCTAGACGATACGGACGCTCGTCTAAAAATGCTGAAAGATTATCTTCACTTTGCTACCTTCTGTGTGCAGCTTTTAAGTATGCTGCACGGTGCTTCGCATACTTAAAAGCTCAAAGGGCACGTATTGATTTTTTTATCTGTCTCCTCTCTCTCTGTCTCTTCCTGCTCCTGACGGAGGGGGTGTGAGCTGCCGCCTTCAACAGCTTTGTGCCGCGGTGCTTCGCATACCTAAAAGCAAACAGCCCTATTGATTTATTTGCTCCTTTGAAGAGGAAGATATGTTTGCATTCTTTTAATTGTGAGACTGAACTGTCATCTCTGTCTTGTCATGGAGCACAGTTTAAACTTTTGAAAAAGAGACAAATGTTTGTTTGCAATGTTTGAATAACGTTCCTGTCTCTCTACAACCTCCTGTGTTTCTGCGCAAATCTGTGACCCAAGCATGACAATATAAAAATAACCATATAAACATATGGTTTCTACTTCGCGGATTTTCTTATTTCGCGGGTGGCTCTGGAACGCAACCCCCGCGATGGAGGAGGGATTACTGTATATAGTTCTTGACCCGGAAGTGTTTCTGTTCTTACGACCACCTGACTGGCTGGCACTTCTAGGTCTAACGAAGAACTGAGATTTTCTTCAGCCCGGAAGTACTTCGGTGCTTCCGTCCTCGTGACTACCTCGTACTTCACGGGCTATAAGGAAAGAATATGTCCCAAGGTCCTTTCACAGCTCCCCCTGGCGACACCCAACAGGGCTGTGTGTCCGAACTGCATGTCCCATAGTGCCCTGCAGGAAACCGGGGTACCACTGCACTCCAGGGGAGCTGCCATCTAGCGTTTTGGGGAAAGCAGTGTCAGCAAGTAGCACACTCGTCCCCCCCCCCCGTCCCCCCCCCCCATTCTTCCATTCCAGGGGCGTCCCAGCCGGGTTGAGCTGCCGGCCGTCCATCACATCGGCTAAGTGAGTTTCTGTTTCCTCGAAGGTGGAGCCCTTACCCCGACTCCACCTGTCACTTCCTGGCCGGACAGACAGACACACACACTTCTACGCGTAGACGTTTATATACAAGAAGATTCTGAAATGGTAAAAAAATAATACATTCTATAAATGAAAAAGTGAGAAGTCGAGCAAAATGACACCTTTTATTGGCTAACTAAAAAGATTACAATATGCAAGCTTTCGAGGCAACTCAGGCCCCTTCTTCAGGCAAGATGGCTAACATGTTACAACACCGTAGTACTATAAATGATAAAATAATATATGTAAGAAGACCAAAATATTATGACTGCCACGTAAATGGTGAGCAAGGCAGCATTGATGTTGTTAATGTTCATTAGTTCAGTGCCATTCTGACTTTTTCTTTTGTTCTTCTGGATACAGGCTCCTTCATCTTGTCTCTCCCCATGGCCCTGTATCACCACACAGAGGTGGGTTTCTGGTATGGCCTGCGTACCTACTGCATGGAGAAATTTCCGACACCATCTCAGCAAAAAAGCTATATCCTCTATACTTTCTTGGCCGTGTACCTCCTACCCCTCCTGACCATCTGCATCTGTTACACCATCATGCTGAAGCGTGTGGGAAGGCCCGTAGTGGAGCCCATCGATAACAACTATCAGGTATTGCCACCTTCATGCTCACAAATCTCAGGTCACTAGGATCTTTCTTCAGTTACAATGAATTCAGACCCCTTCACTTGTTTCCCATTTTGCTATGTTGCAGCCTTATGATAAAATTATTTAAATTATTTTTCCCCTCATCAATCATCATTCAGTACCCTAGAATGACAAACTGAAAACAGGATTTTAGAAATTTCTGCATATTTATTAAAAAAAAAAACCAAAAACAGAAATATCACATTGACACAAGTACTGTAGATCCTTCAGATCCTTTGCTATGACTCGTGAAATTTGGCTCAGGTGCGTCCCATTCCACTGATCATCGTTGAGTTGATTCTGCACTGTGTTTGGAGTCCACCCCTGGTTAATTCGTTTGATAGGACATGATTGCAAAAGCTAAGCCACAAGATCAAAGGAATTGTCTGCCGAGTTTAGAGACAGGAATGTGTTAAGGTCACAGATTTGGGGAAGTTTACAAAAAACATTCCTGCAGCACTAAAGATTCCCAAGAGCACAGTTGTCTTACCTAGTCTTAAATGGAGGAAGATAGGAATAGCCACGACTCTTCCTGTAGATGGCCACCTAGCCAAACTGAGCAATCATGGGAGACAACCCATGACAAGCCATGAACATCTTGGTCACTCTGGCTGAGCTCCATAAGATATCTATGGAGATAAAAGAAACTTCTAGAAGGCCAACCATCGCAGAAACTGATCTGGGCTTCATGACAGAATGACCAGACAGAAGCCTTTCCTCAGTAAAAGACACATGGAAGTCCACTTGGAGTTTGCTAAAAGACACCTGAAGGACTCTGCGATGGTGAGAAATAAGATTCTCTGGTCTGATGAGACCAAGATAGAACTTTTTGGCCTTAATTCTAAGCGGTATGTGTGGAGACAACCAGGCACTGCCCATCACTTGTCCAGTACATTCCCCACAGTGAAGCATGGCGGTGGCAGCATCATGCTGTGGGGGTGTTTTTCAGCTGCAGGGACAGGACGACTGGTTGCAATCGAGGGAAAGATGAATGCGGCCAAGTACAGGGATATCCTGGACAAAAACCTTCTCCAGAGTGCTAAGGACCTCAGACTGGGCCTAAGGTTTACCTTCCAACAAGACAATGACCCTAAGCACACAGCTAAAATAATGAAGGAGTGGCTTCACAACAACTCTGTGACTGTTCTTGAATGGCCCAGCCAGAGCCCTGACTTAAACCCAATTGAGCATCTCTGGAGAGACCTAAAAATGGCTGTCCACCAACGTTTACCATCCAACCTGACAGAACTGGAGAGGATCTGCAAGGAGGAATGGCAGAGGACCCCCAAATCCAGGTGTGAAAAACTTGTTGCATCTTTCCCAAGAAGACTCATGGCTGTATTAGCTCAAAAGGGTGCTTCTACTAAATACTGAGCAAAGGGTCTGAATACTTAGGACCATGTGATATTTCAGTTTTTCTTTTTTAATAAATCTGAAACAATTTCAAAAATTCTTTTTTTTGTCTGTCAATATGGGGTGCTGTGTGTACCTTAATGAGGGAAAAAATTAATTTAAATGATTTTAGCAAATGGCTGCAATATGACAAAGAGTGAAAAATTGAAGGGGGTCTGAATACTTTCCATACCCACTGTATATCCTATTCTCAAACATGTACACATGCAAGTGTGTCTGTCTGTCTGTCCAGCCCAGAAGTGCAAGGCTACAGCATGAAGCTCAAAGAAAGCGACTCTGTCACCAAAGTGAAACCCCTGCCGCTAATACACAAGCGAGGCAAGCACATCGGCAAAACGAAACCTCCGAGGAGAGAGAAACTTGCTTAGCCGCTGATAGACAACGGAGGCGAGCATGTCTGCAAAACAAAACCACCGAAAAAAGAGAACCTTGCTTAGCCGCTAATGCACAACCGATGCAATTGATTGACTTGAAGTATCAGAATCCATGGTTTGTAGGAGTCTGGGCTTTTCACAGCATGGGCTTACACAGCTAGTGTATATATATACTATCTGGGCTTCCATGTAAGCCCGTGCTGTAAAAAGCCCAGGCTCCTAGAAACTATTGAAATCATCAGAAAAAAAAATATGTGCAGAGTCAGTGGTTTTGTTTTGCGGACGTGTTCACCCCCCCTTGTCTATCAGCAGCTAAGCGAGTTTCTCTCTCATTTGTCTTTCCTCAGCAGTTTCACTTTGGCAACAGAATGGCTTTCTTTCAGCTTCATGCTGTAGCCTCACACTTCCAGCCCAGACAGACAGACAGACACACACTTCCATGTGTAGACATATATATATAACATATTTGCAAACATTTCTAAAATCCTGTTTTTCCCTTTGGGCGGCATGGTGGCACAGTGGGTAGCACTGCTGCCTCGCAGTTGGGAGACCAGGGGACCTGGGTTCGCTTCCCGGGTCCTCCCTGCGTGGAGTTTGCATGTTCTCCCCGTGTCTGCGTGGGTTTCCTCCGGGTGCTCCGGTTTCCTCCCATAGTCCAAAGACATGCTGGTTAGGTGGATTGGTGATTCTAAATTGGCCCGCGTGTGTGCTTGGTGTGTGGGTGTGTTTGTGTGTGTCCTGTGGTGGGTTGGCACCCTGCCCGGGATTGGTTCCTGCCTTGTGCCCTGTGTTGGCTGGGATTGGCTCCAGCAGACCCCCGTGACCCTGTGTTCGGATTCAGCGGGTGGGAAAATGGATGGATGGATGTTTTTCCCTTTGCTATTCTGGGCTAATATGTGTTGCATGATGTGGGTGGGGGAAAAATAAATTGAAGTGATTTTAACAGAAAGGTCACCACAGGAAAATGTGAAAAAAGTGAAGGTGTCTGAATACTTTTTGAATCCGTTGTATTTGGAGTCATCTTCTTGTAACCAGTGTGGCCTTAGTATTCTCCCTTTCTGATGCTTTCTTTACATCTTCCTCAGCAGGTGCAGCCTCTCTCAGAGCGTTCGGTTGCTATGAGGGCGAAGGTCACCCGTATGGTGGTAGTCATTGTTCTGCTCTTCGGCATCTGCTGGGGCCCAATCCAACTCTTCCTTCTGTGTCAAGGCTTCTATCCAGGTTTTCAGGCCAACTATGAGACCTACAAGATCAAGACCTGGGCCAACTGCATGTCTTATGCCAATTCATCCTTGAACCCCATTGTGTATGCCTTCATGGGGGAGAGTTTCCGCAAGTCCTTCAAGAAAGCATTTCCTTTCATGTTCCGTCACCGTGTACAGGACATCACCCTTGCCTCGGGCTCCAGGAACAATGTGGGACTGAAATCTGTCACAGAGGGAAGTTAAAAAGAAGCATCTGAATCCAATTAAAGGCAGAGATAGCTTAACGTGAGAAAGCTGAGACACAAGCCAATGGACAGCTTCATAAATCATCAGCACTGGCTGATTGAAAGCACAAGAAGCATGAGGCTAATGCAAGCGGTGCAATCTTTCGTAAAAGCATTTTTCTTCTGGCAAGTTCTAGGTATTGCATGCAAAGCTCTGTTACATGAGAGCCCATCTCCTACAAGGAGAGCACACACGGAGGCTTCAGCATGCGCAAGAACACTTCAGCACCGTTGCAGAAATTTACGGTTTCAAGTGTACCAGCTAAACCTGGAAAATTCAAGAGTCTCAGGTATGCAACTGCTAGAATCCACATCTAGTATTAGCTTTCAAATACGCCTGGTATCTTCCATGTTGTGCAGAGAACACTTAGATGTTAGTGAGACAGACCTTAGGAGTTGGTGAGTGGGCACCAAATGCACAGTACCAGCTTTAAGATACCTATTGGACAGATGAAGACCCCAGAATTAAGAAGCCATATGTTCCAGCTGGTGATCACACATAAATTATTGTATTTTAAGATTACATTTTTGGGATATACTTGCTATTTTGCCTATCAATCTACACGCAGTAACCCATAATGACAACTTCAAAGCAAATTTTGAGAAAGGTTTGCAAATTTATTAAAACTTAAAAATGGAAAACTCACATTCACAGAAGTATTGAGACCCTTTGCTGTGACATCTCAAATTATTGTCAGGTGTATTCTGTTTGATTTAATTCTCCTTGAGATACTTCTTGAACATGATTGGAGTCCACCTGCTGCAAATTGAATTGACTGGACATCATTTATGAAGGCTCCTCCATACCTGTGTAAAGAAGGTCCTACAATTTACTCTGTACGTCAGGACAAAAATGAAAAAAAGCCATAAAGTCCAAGGAGAACTCTCTGTAAACCTTCAGCATCAAATTGTCATGAGGCAGAGATCCGGGCAAGGATATGAAATAATTTCTACAGCTTTGATTGTTCCAAAGAGAACAGTGGTCACAATAATTGTAAAATGGAACCTCCAGGATTTTTCCTAAAGTCGGTCATCTGGCCAAACTGAGTCACCAGTCAAGAAGGGCCTTGGTCAAGGAGGTGACTAAGTGACCAATGGTCACTCAAACAGAGCTTCAGAAGTTATTTTGTGTTTTACATTTGTAATTTACTTAGACCACTTTGCAGAGATCTGTTTTCACTTTGACATTGAAGAGTCTTTTTCTGTTGATCATTGTCAAAATGGCCAAATGAAGTCCACTGTGAGTTAAATGTTGTAAAATAATAGAGTGTGAACACTTCCAAGAAGGTGAATACTACATACACGTTGCCTTTGGTATACACTGCTCTTGCTGCTTTCAAGAAATTAGCATGGAACAACCTCCCATTCTGTTCTCCTAAGTTATTTGCATTAACTAAGTATCTGTCTCTTGTGGGCAGCCAGCATGGACTTCTTCGTCTTACTTGTGTGGAGCTGATGTGCAAACATTAGGGGCAGAATTGGAGCAGAACTCCCATCTGTCATTCCTCCTTCTTGTTGGCATACAGTATCCAGGATGAACTTGGACAATTCTCTGATTATCTATCCCAGACCCCTGTGAGGAACTGGGGTGAAAGGCTAAGGCATGAACTGGGACAACAATCTGGACCAATGCTCCTGAAGTCTGTGAACAGTTAATCTGGAATAAAAAGGCAGAAATGGTGTGACAGTTCAAATGTACTTGCATTTTGTTCACATTTTTGTGGAAAGAAGCAAAAAAGACAGGATAGTAGCAAAGCTTTGGTCCATCACTCTGCTTCTTGTGAAGAAGTATCTGAACCAATTACAAAAGGATGTGAGGCAACCTTTATTTGTCAAAATGGGAGTGTTATAATGTTTGAGAGAAACATGGTGGCCCCAGTAACCCAGGATCAATTAAAGGCACCTGTCCTAATCTTCACCTCCTCTCATTTATCCGTTTCAATTGTCTTTCTGGGTCCCTTCCCATATGTAATAAATGGTATATAAGATGGCATGTGACTTTTATGTGTGTATTTTCTACCTGAAAAAACTATCCATTTACAACTCCATTTATTTAAATGGTCCACCTATTCATTTTTTTTAACCCCTTAATCTTATCACAGGAAGCCAGAACTTATTCTCTGTTGTGGAAATAAATTATAATAAATAAATTCAGTCGCTTGCTCGGTGACACAGTAGTTGGCTGTACTTCTTCAGAACTCCAGGAGACTTGAATTTGAATGTCAGTGCAGCCACTACCTGTGCAGAGTTCACACAGGATCGCACTTTTGAATTGAAGACAGGACTCTTCACCAATGAATGAGGGGTAGAGGCAGGTCTTCAGTTCAAAATTGCGACCTCATGTGAAGGGACTTTCTGTTTGTGTTTCTGGAGTTATTTATTTAGCAATATTTGGGCAAGAAATACATACACTTTCATGTTGTGAGCAAACAACTGGATGACGTGAAATGTGGTTTATACAACACGACTAATGTTAATGTTTTTAATCAATGTTTTTGATATTGCTTGCTTTTGTCCAGCATTGGTCACCACTGGGACCAATTCTAGCAGAAATTTTTGTATGTCTGTTCTCCATGAAAACATGAGACTAATTTTTTTTTTCCTGGCCATGACTACAGCCTACACCGGTTAAGTAACATACTGTATAAAAAATATCATTTTTGGGTGTAGTATTGTCAGCCAGTCCTGGAGTACTGAAGGCTTGTGCCAGACAACTGTGTGGTGTCCTTTGCTACTGGTTGTAGGACAAAGTGGGCATTGACCAATCTGCTAGGCTTTAGTGAGACACCAGGCCTGTTAAGGCAGCAGATTTAGCAGATATCCAGCTGTGCCTTCCACCACTTACATTCCAAACTGAGTCGCTGAACTCCAGCTTGTACCAGGATCTGCATGTACTTCATCCGATAACAAAGGTGGAAATCAAAGTTGAAGTGACATTATTCCTAAGACCTTTCTGCAGACTCTTTCAGCCCAGAAGGCACGAAATGGACTCAAGCAAGAACAACTAGAATGGACAAAATCACACACCTATGAGAAGACACTGACTTTGTAACTGGAAGTGACTTTAATCCAATCACAACAGGCAAGAACACCTTAAAAATGGCAGCACACACAAGATTCTCTGGGGAATTCTGGGTGAACTCTGGAGATCCCCTTGGGCACTCTGCACTGGGGTCACTCCTGAGAACACTCTCCAAAATGACTGAAAGTCTCTGAAACTAAAAGCTGATAAGCCTTTCTTTCTCTTTCTTGAGGGAGCTGAAAGCTGACAGTATCTTCTCTTTATGGTCCAGAAAGCTGAGATCCAGTCTGTCAAGCCAAAACTCTGGATCAGTAGTCTGAAAAAGCTATGAATTGGCCAATACTTCAAGAAGGGAATTCTAGCATCTAAACTTTTGTGCAGAAAGAATAATGCTTTGCCCTATGAATTTGCAGATGACACAGCAAACGGCCTAATTGAGGGAAAGCACTGCACACCACAGGGAAAGGATCAAGCAGCAAATAGAAAGAGCACAATCCAGCGCAAGAACATTCCTCCACTTGGATCTGGAGCAGCAACAAGTCCACACAACATCAGACATCATGTCTAAGGTTCTTGGAATCGTAAAACTATCTGTGCTAAGATAAATTAGAGCTCTAAATAACAAGTAAACAGCTAGTTTATTCTATGTTATATGTTTGTCTGTCTAGTCTGTCTGCATCCTGTCATATATATATATATATATATATATATATATACAAGGTGTGATCAAAAATACGGTGAATGTTTTAAAAAAAAAATGTTTATTGTAGTAAAAGATTTACAACTACTAGTCATCCTCAAAATATTCTCCTCCACTTTGAATGCACTTATCCTAACGCTCCTGCCACTTTGTGAAGCAGTTCTGGAAGTTTTCTTTCGAGAGTGTCTTTAGTTGGGCAGTCGTGGCTGCCTGGATGTCCTCAATGGATTGAAATCATTTGCCTTTCATGGTTATTTTCAATTTAGGGAACAGCCAGAAGTCATACGGTGCCAGATCCGGCAAATAAGAAGGATGCAGACACAGCGTAATGCTTTATTTCGACAGAAATTGTCATACTAGAAGGGGTGTGTGACAAGGAGCGTTGTCATGATGAAGAATGAAACCGTTTCGACATTTTCCTCGGTTATTGATGTTGAAGGACGTGTTGATCTTTCCTCGTCTTCAACCTAGTCAGATACATTGCGAAGTCGATCAAACCAATGACCATAACCGATTTTAACATCTGAAGGGTTTCATGAGCTTTTTGCAATTTGAAAACAAAATTTCATGTTAATGCGTTACAAGATATCCATTATTAACGACAAATTTGAAAAACATACTTGAACTCAACAGTGGCTCACAAACGACTGACAGTATCAAACAAGTTGAAACTTGTCACAAACTCAGCTCTAGGATGGACATGTCAGAACCGGCATTGAATTGTTTTGCTTTGCTCTTGGATGGTGCTCTGTATCAACAGTCACCGTATTTTTTTGATCACACCTCGTATATACTGTATATATATATATATATATGGTTGAAATAGTTTTACTGTCAAATAATGCAAAGAGTACGTGACACTAGTGATGGGAACTCCGGCTCTTTTCAAAGCTTCGGCTCTTTTGGATCAGCTCCCTTTAAAGAGCCGGCTCTTACGGCTCCCAAATGGCTCTTCGTTTAGTATCATTTGGATGCTTATATTTTAGCTTAATTAAGCAATTATGAATGGTTTGTGTATAAGTAATTTCTTATTCATTGTTTTCAGACATTACGTATTTTTATGCATTTTTTCATTACAAAAAATACACAGTTACTATTGTTTAACATTTTAATAAAAGCTTTAAATGAACAACTTAACACAAAACCACAGCAAACAAATTAAATAAAGGCCAAACTCAACAACAACAACACCAGACTATGACTCTTTGAATAAAAGTTTTTAGGCCAGGTTGGCATTCAGAAATGCCAGATGCTTCAGCTTAGATGGGCTGATGCAATTTCTCCTCTCCGTGATCATTTGTCCTGTTTTTGAGAAGACTCTTTCTGAGGGGACCGATGTAGCGACAATGCAAAGTCTTCCTACCATTACCTTAACCAGGCGTGGGTAGACTGCAGCCTTGGCCTCCCAGCAGCTCAGTGGGTCTTCAGCTCTTTGGATGAGGGGCTCCTCAAGATAGGACCTCAACTCCAGCATAGCATCAGCTGTGGGATTTCTCCTTGCAGTGTCTCCTGTTGCTCTTTCGTCAAAGAGCCTCCACACAGCAGAAGCTTGTGGTTCCTGTGAACACGGCCCTGCTCCAATTTCTTCCTCCTGGCCCTCTGATGGAGGAGCAGGCAGGCTGCTGGGGTTGCATCTTGCTGCTGCTGCACTTATTCTTTGAAAAGCCTCATCCACAGCTCTGTTGTCATTAAATGCTACCTTTTTTCCAGAGCAGTGGTTTCTGAAAGCACAGTGTTGTACTCCATCCTCAGATATATAGTTATGGAATAATTGTTTGGGACAAAGTTTTTCTGCTAGGGAGAACATACATGGGGTTTAAGGCCTGTACAAAAGTTGTAAATCCTCTGTCCTCCACAATGGAAAATGGTTCAAAGTCGCTAGCTATCATTTTGGCCAACTCCTCATTGACTCTTATTTGTTTGCTTGGCGTCATTTGTTTTGGAATAAATGTGCTTATTTTGGTTTGAACTGAAGACCGTGTTATACCTGCAGTTTTCGGTAAGACAGTGGATGCTGCAGCAGAAGTACTTGGCTCTTTTCCAGGGTCAGTGGATGGCAGGAGAGAGGGCACGCTCTCCTCCAGTTGCACGGATGGGTGGGTGGTTCTTATATGTCTGTGCAGGTTTGTTGTTGACCCTGCTCTAACGGATATTTTCATATTACAAATTCTGCACTTAGCTTTGCAGTCTCCAATATCACTGAAATGCAGCCAGATGCTGCTTCTTTTTCGGCTTTCACTCATTTCTTCACTCTTCTTTTTTTCTTCACGATGCGCTTGCATTTAAATCTGGCTCCTCGTCTGTCGCAGTGACAGGTACACATAGCGACAGTGTCGCTCTGTGTACCTGGCCTGTACCAACACTCGCATTCTTCGGAGCGTCTGCCCCCATTCCTTCTTTCACATAATGGTACAATCCTAGTCCGATGTGTTGTTCGTGAACGAGCCGGCATTATGAGCCAATGTTCTGTGTGCCCATATAAGTAAAGTCCCGCCCCTGCCGAATGGATTTTCAGCAGAGCTGAGCAGGAGCCGCTGAAGCTTTGGCTCTGCTCGACGGGCATCGGCTCCTCTCGTTCGCTTCAAAGCATCGGCTCTTAGAGCCGGCTCGTTCGCAAACGACACATCACTACATGACACGTGTTTCACCCTAATTCTGGGATCATCAGGCATACACACTCACTGCACCCCCTCTCGGAAATCGAACCTCGGCGTGTGGTTCGTTTATTTGACAGCATGTAGATCGGGGTAATTACATTAATGGCATTCGTAGTCTGAATCACAATCTGATTGTATGGGTGGTTACCTACCAGGTAACGCTTGTGTACGCTTGATGAGCCCAGAATTAGGGCGAAACACATGTTGCGTACTCTTTGCATTATTTGACAGTAAAACTATTTCAACCATTCTATGATCCGTTTCTCACAACTGAAAGAGGGCACCGTGGCGAATGTTAGCCGACTTGCTGACCAACCACAAGCCTTACCTGGTAGGTAACCACCCATACAATCAGACTGTGATTCAGACTACGAATGCAATGAATATCCATCCATCCATCCATCCATTATCCAACCCACTGAATCCGAACACAGGGTCATGGGGGTCTGCTGGAGCCAATCCCAGCCAACACAGGGCACAAGGCAGGAAACAATCCTGGGAAGGGTGCCAACCCACCGCAGGACACACACAAACACACCCACACACCAAGCACACACTAGGGCCAATTTAGAATCGCCAATCCACCTAACCTGCATGTCTTTGGACTGTGGGAGGAAACCGGAGCGCCTGGAGGAAACCCACGCAGACACGGGGAGCAATGAATATATATAATTATATATATATATATATATATATACAGTGGTGTGAAAAACTATTTGCCCCCTTCCTGATTTCTTATTCTTTTGCATGTTTGTCACACAAAATGTTTCTGAACATCAAACACATTTAACCATTAGTCAAATATAACACAAGTAAACATAAAATGCAGTTTTTAAATGATCGTTTTTATTATTTAGGGAGAAAAAAAATCCAAACCTACATGGCCCTGTGTGAAAAAGTAATTGCCCCCTTGTTAAAAAATAACCTAACTGTGGTGTATCACACCTGAGTTCAATTTCCGTAGCCACCCCCAGGCCTGATTACTGCCACACCTGTTTCAATCAAGAAATCACTTAAATAGGAGCTGCCTGACACAGAGAAGAAGACCAAAAGCACCTCAAAAGCTAGACATCATGCCAAGATCCAAAGAAATTCAGGAACAAATGAGAACAGAAGTAATTGAGATCTATCAGTCTGGTAAAGGTTATAAAGCCATTTCTAAAGTTTTGGGACTCCAGCGAACCACAGTGAGAGCCATTATCCACAAATGGCAAAAACATGGAACAGTGGTGAACCTTCCCAGGAGTGGCCGGCCGACCAAAATTACCCCAAGAGCGCAGAGACGACTCATCCGAGAGGTCACAAAAGACCCCAGGACAACGTCTAAAGAACTGCAGGCCTCACTTGCCTCAATTAAGGTCAGTGTTCACGACTCCACCATAAGAAAGAGACTGGGCAAAAACGGCCTGCATGGCAGATGTCCAAGACGCAAACCACTGTTAAGCAAAAAGAACATTAGGGCTCGTCTCAATTTTGCTAAGAAACATCTCAATGATTGCCAAGACTTTTGGGAAAATACCTTGTGGACTGATGAGACAAAAGTTGAACTTTTTGGAAGGCAAATGTCCCGTTACATCTGGTGTAAAAGGAACACAGCATTTCAGAAAAAGAACATCATACCAACAGTAAAATATGGTGGTGGTAGTGTGATGGTCTGGGGTTGTTTTGCTGCTTCAGGACCTGGAAGGCTTGCTGTGATAGATGGAACCACGAATTCTACTGTCTACCAAAAAATCCTGAAGGAGAATGTGTTCGTCAACTCTGTTCGTCAACTCTGTTCGTCAACTCAAGCTGAAGCGATCTTGGGTGCTGCAACAGGACAATGACCCAAAACACACCAGCAAATCCACCTCTGAATGGCTGAAGAAAAACAAAATGAAGACTTTGGAGTGGCCTAGTCAAAGTCCTGACCTGAATCCAATTGAGATGCTATGGCATGACCTTAAAAAGGCGGTTCATGCTAGAAAACCCTCAAATAAAGTTGAATTACAACAATTTTGCAAAGATGAGTGGGCCAAAATTCCTCCAGAGCGCTGTAAAAGACTCATTGCAAGTTATCGCAAACGCTTGATTGCAGTTATTGCTGCTAAGGGTGGCCCAACCAGTTATTAGGTTCAGGGGGCAATTACTTTTTCACACAGGGCCATGTAGGTTTGGATTTTTTTTTCTCCCTAAATAATAAAAACCACCATTTACAAACTGCATTTTGTGTTTACTTGTGTTATATTTGACTAATGGTTAAATGTGTTTGATGATCAGAAACATTTTGTGTGACAAACATGCAAAAGAATAAGAAATCAGGAAGGGGGCAAATAGTTTTTCACACCACTGTATATACATTATATATATTTGGAGTCATCATATTTCTATAATACATCTGCTTATCGATAAATTATATTATTCTGTTTCTTACAATGAGTGGGCTTCAGTTAACTTGATACAAGTCTAACAGCCGGAGACCTGCCACCGACAACAGAGAAACGAAAAGTAAATAAAGTATTATGAATTATTAAATTAATTGCCAACAAGACCGAGTTAAATTAATTATTTAAATCTCTACTCACTTCCTACACTGTTCACTCTGTCACTAAGGCTCCAGAAAGACCCACTACTGTGGAAAATATCCTGTATTGTTCCAGTTCCAAAAAAGACAGGTGCCTCTTCACCTCATGTCTACAGGAAAGCAGCACTTACATATCTCTTCATGAAGACCTCTTTGTGAGTCTGCTCCTGGACTATATGAAGGTAAGCTCAGGGATATGCAGTTGGATGAGCTTATGGAGTCCCCTGATAATGGACTATCAGTCTGGCAGTTTGTGAGACTAATGGACTGTGTGGAACAACTTTTCTGTTCACACCTGTACACCTCAGGATATTAATATAACAGCAGGTCAGGTCATTTGCAGAAATTCTCCAATAATTCTGCACTAATGGAGTGTATTTGACAAGGGAGATGAGACAGAGGAGTCGATTAATAACTTTGAGAAGTGTCTGCAACTTAATATCAAGAAAACCAAATAACTGCTTGAGTTTCACCACACCAATAAGTCTGTAAACCAGTTTACTATTCAGGGAGTGGATGTGGAGGTGGTGCACTGCTACAGGTTCTTGGTGGGCCACACAGGTGATATCTTTTCAGGCCTGCAAATGGCAAAATTCTTTCCACTAATACTGTATTAAACTCCAAATTATATCCATACCCTTTCAGTGTACAGTTCTGTATGATTGTGACACAAAACTAAACTCCGTAGGAGCTCTTTAACCATACCATAATAATTACTAAAACTGAAAGTAATAGATATAAAAATAAAATAGAAATGTCTTTGTGAAATAAAAACTAAATTAAAACTAAAAATACATAATGAAGGAAAACTAAAACTAAATTGAATTTCCAAGTAATGTGAGAAAAAATATAGAAATAAAAACTAATATAAAAAAGCAAAACTATAATAACCTTGCTATGGACCTTGCTGGAGGTAGTAATGGATGAGAAAATGAAGACAAAACTGAGTACCATTATGAACAATGTTGCACGCCCTCTCTTTGACACACTAACACTGAGGATTTTCAGCCAGCAAATTATTCAACAGCATCTAAGGCATGTTGAAATCTAAGTAATCAATGCAGTCCTCAGCGTTAACATTTGCAGAGCACCATGCTATTCATATGTCTAGTGTTATATGCCATTTGATATGAGACTTGTGTCAATGTTGGTGATGTGCCATCTGTTAGAATAACAAATGCAATGCATTTTGTTATTAAAATGTTTGTGATGCACCATCTGTTGGAATGACAAATGAAATGTACGTCTCTGTTACATGCCATCTGGCATGGGATTTGTAAAAGCTGTGTTAATGTTTGTGATATGCCATCTATTTTAATGACAAATTAAATGCATTTTTTACCAAAAATGTTTGTGATATGCCATTTTTTCGAATGGCAGAGACATAGCCACCAGACAGATGCACAGATACACAGACACATTTATTAAGGTGGAAAGAATTTTAAGAAACACCACTTGATCTCCTTCATGCCTACGGCAATATGCCTTTAAAATACTTCACTGTGACTCTTCTCCAATTATTAGTCAAGTCAGATTTTTTTCCCTTTATTGTAATTCTTTTTCTGTATTTGAGGGGTTGGTTGTTGTTTTGTAATAATATTTATATATTTCTTGAGTTGATGTAAAAGCCAAGTTTCCCTTGGTATAAAGCACTATATAGCAATGTAATTGGCATAATTATAGAATGTATTTTTTGTTTCCTGTTCTTTGACCAGTATGCCGTGCGACTCTATTAAGCGCACATTATTTTCAGACTACATAACTTCAAAGATTTTTGAGGCACACTACATGCCCCCAACGCCAAGGTCATAATACTAAGGATAAAATGTACATATGATATTATATATATTATATAAATGTTCATATTATTATGTAACTCATAAGTGTTTTACCATAAACAAATCTTAGGAACCATTAATTTAAAAAGTATACAATACACGAAAGATGAGTTTGAATTGAACCGATATCTTGTGATCTTATGTCCTTGGCCTTCTCTGCCCGCCTCTTCCTCGCATTTCAGAGACTGACTTTTAAATAGCCAATCAGAGCGAAGACATTTGATAGCGTCGCCTGCATTCCCGCTGCATCGTGGTTGGTCTAAACATTTCGATTGTGCTGAGACTAAGAAAGTGACTCGCTCTCTTTTTCCCACCTTCTGCATATATTTCAGAGATTGACAGTTAGGTAGCCAATCACAGATAGTTTTAGGCGTTATTGGCAGTCTGTATTCCCGCTAGTGTCTGATTGGTCCAGCATCTCTTAAACGCGCACATCCGTTCGATTTCTCCCCCTTGTCGTCGCCACTTTTCTTTCTCTTTTCTTCCTTCCGTGGTCTGGCCTTCTTAAAGCAGGTTGGAAAGATTCGGTAGTTGTTCAGTCTATTGTATCAATCGAGAAAAATGGAAGGTCGAGGCTACGGTTCAGGTATGAACAATTCGTGTTGTGTGTTTGTTTTAATATAAGTAGAATTAAAAAAAATGTACGAGGGAAGTTCGACGGTGCACCGAAATTGGGGTATGGTTAAAAAAGAAACATTTCCCCAAGCCTCAATTATTTTCTCTCGTTGTACATGTGAAGAAGCAGATACCTGAAATGCGACTGTTTCTGAATAATTATCGGAACGCGTACCTCCGCCCAATTTCAGTGGGACTTCTGGTGTTCGGCGTTAATTGCTTACGTAGTTCTCCACATTCGTAATTGTAATCGCGATTTGGAGTTTATTTCTGTTTACGATTAATGCTTTCGTACATATTTCAAAGGAGTTCGTGAGCATTTTCGTGTCCCGCACACATTTTATGAAGCTCGTTTTGGTTCACTGTTGCGTAATTGTTCCCAAAGTCTTTTTTTTTGTGTGTCCTTAATGGAGGTGTGTGTGTGTGTGTGTATATGTGTATATATATATATATATATATATATATATATATATATATATATATATATATAATACTTTTTTTTTCTATCGACCTAAAAGATTTGGCCATTTTTGACGCCACTCGTGTTTTCAGGCATTTAAAGGTGAATAATGGAGGACAACGCTGCAGAGAACAAAATGGCGGCTCGTCCTCCACCTCGTCGGTGATCCAGTCAAGCCGTTGCTATGGGGGAGGGATGGAAATCATTGTGTGCAAGTTCTTTACCGCCTGGCGCACTTCTGTATTGCTGAAAAATGTCCAAGATCAGCGTTTCTCTCAGGTTTAGCTTAGTTTATTTGTGCAGCTCTGAAAGCTTTTTTTTTTGGAGCTGTAGAAGAGAATTTTAGTGACAAATGGCCCTGGTCAATCGTCTTCTACATGGTAGTAACCCCCGCCTAACCTTCTTGGTTAGTGTTAATGCAGTTAACGATTCAGATTCGATATACTTGACCTCAAATTGCAAATAATTGTACCATTTAATTCGCACATCCCGTTCGAATCGAGGGGGCTGGAGCCAGTCCCCTTAAACATCGAGCGAAGAGCACGAGCTATAGCTGGCTAAATTGTACAAAAGGTCGAGTTTCTCCCTATTCAGTTGCTTCATCATTTGAAGGTGTTACTCGCGTTTTGCTGCGATTGTCGTATTTCTTCCAAAAACGAATCACGGGCGTGTAAGCAAAAATTGTATAATGTAGATTTGTTTGCGCACATGTACATACACGAAAGATGTTCCAAACAATACGTTGATATCGCTTTATCGTTGATTTCAAATATTGGCGTTTAAACCTAAATCCGTAGTCTTCGCCATTTTAGTGTTGTACCAGGTCTGCTGGCGGTAATAAGTTCAACGTCTGTCTCCGTGCTTTGAAGGAGCAGGCAGTTTTTATTTTATTTTTTTGCAATCTTGACCAATTGCTTAAAATGTTATCATTCATTCATGTCTGTTTATAGGAAGGGTACAATACTTAGACTTAAAACATTTTTGCTAATTTGTATTACTTAAGCCACAATTATTGCAGCACATCACCAGAAAAAGTTTCCATTCCAACAGTGAAAATTAGAACATGGTTGAGATTCTCAGTTTGTTAGCTCTGTTCACTTGTCAAAAGGTTGAGGATGAAGCCTTGATTGATTTATAATGCAGTGTTATCTGGAAGAGGGGTTGGTGAGGCCAGTAGGGGGAGTTTTCCCATTGCAGCGACGGGAACACAACTGGAAAAAATGGTACAGCAAACGGACAAGACCTTAAAGTGAGGCCCAGGCGCTATTTAAGTGTTCCCAGATGACCTGGTGAAATTGCCCATTATGGCCTCATCTTTTCTGACCCTCTGTCTTTTATTGGCTGTTTCTCTCTCCCCTTCACCACCTAATAGCTGAAGTGTGGTGAGCATACTAGCGACATAATGGCTCTCCTCATAGCCTCCAGGTGGATGCTGCACGGTGGTGGTGGTTGAAGTGGCTCCCAGGTCTTTGTGAAGTGCTTTGAGTAGATAGAAAGTGCTATATAACTGTAAATATTTGATTACACAGTTAATCCCATGGAGAAATTCTGATACAAATAACAGCAGAAACATGAAAAACAAGGACTCGTGGGACAAATGCAGCCTATCAACCAGTAAATACAAATGCATAGTTCTACAACATCTGCACATCATTGTCAAGTCAAACAATGTCACATTTCTGTTGGCCTAGGCCAACTGGCTTCTTGTTGCATTCTACAGTGTTGCACAGGTTTGTTCTGGGCAGTTTGAAATCCAAGGATAGAAGGCTGGTATAATTAAAGTCCCCAAGTATTTCCAGTGTGTGTGTGGTTTGTTTTTCGGAGAGAACATTTTGGTGTAGTGTAGTAATGGATTACACCAAACACCATAGCAGGAGCACAGAGACATTTGTTGTTTTTTAAACTAAAACTCAGAAATGCAGTAAGAACAGCTAGTGAACAAGAGCAATCGGATTATGCTAGGCTAAAATAGTGAGTTTTTCACCAGGAGTCAATGGTTTGTCCTATATACAAACTGGCTACTTGTACCACAACTCTCTGGCCCAGTAGCTAATCCTGCAATAGTTGTATGAACCTTCCATTGTAAGTATTAATAGGTTTAGAAAAGCAGGTAAGGATTAGGTGGTTTAAAGGTATGTATCCCAGAAGCATTTTGAGGTCAGCATTGTGCTTTATTGGAAGCCAGTGTGGAGATGCAACGATTACCGTATGTGGTGATACTCTAGTAGTGATTCTTGCTGCATCATTTTCATATAACACTGTGTAGAGTGAGCAGCTTATTGATCAATCAGTAGTTTGTTATACTAGAGATGCATGCATTTGTGTCCTTCATATTTGAAAAGTTGAGTGTTTCAAATTTCTGGGTTGTCTGTGTTGTCCCCTTCATTAGTCATTCTTCTGTGTTGGGTTGAAATATTGAGATCTAAAAAGAGAACTGCTGGTGTAGCCAATACAATACTAATTAGCGGCCGAAGGCAGTATAATACAAGGCAGAATTTTTACCCACCCTTATTAACAATTGTCTAGGACTCCAAATAGTGTTTGGCATGTTACCACTATGCCAATCATGGGAAAAATGTTTGGTGTTATGTTTTCAGACTTTCGTTGCTATTTAAGTATTCTTAACCCATGTTGGGAGTTTACTATATAAATGTTTTGAGGGAGTTTTTTTGTTTTAGGGAAGGTGGTTTCTTCTTCCTTCAGACCTTTTATACAAGACATGTATGCTGAGTACCAGCTTCTATAAAATAGAAATAATTTCTAGATGAACAGTTGTTCATCTGTGCCTGATATTGGAGGTTCCAGTTAATTGTATGCATTTATTAGTTGTTACAGGAATAGATTGTTTGAAGCACTCCCTTATTGTTTTTTTAAACCAATTTTGCACAGGTCTTGTAGCATTTGGAGTAAACTGTTTTGGCAAGTATGAAGTTCAGTATGCATGAGTACTATTCATTACTGCATTGCCCTCTAATGCTGTTGGGATAGCCTAGTTTTCCCATTGCTCTTAAGCAGTAAGTGATTGCAATCAATTTGAGATCCAATCAAAACTAAAGGGATCCGAAACACCGGTGGATGAACATAAGCATGTTTTTATTTTCTTCACTTTCTAAATTTTAAATCCTTTTGGTAAGTCTGACTCTTCTTCCACTCAATTTTTTTGGTCCATTGTTTTTAATTTAAATGTTTCCTGATCCACAGTTAGTTTTATTACTCTTATCCTGATTTCAAAATAGTTTTTTTTGTAAACCTCCTAATGTTACATATTTTTGCATCTTAATTGGTGGTGACTGGCTGTTCTGTGTATGTTTGAAGTGTACTTCAGGATAGTCTCTGGTTTAGTGATTTTTTTTTTTTTTTGGGATGGTTCAAGCCTTTAATTTTCAGTGGATGATTGTGTTGTAGTTGGGGGTGTTTGCTGTTTTTAAAAGTTTGTTGCCTAATATGTTTAAACAGGCTATGGAGGTTCTGCAGGGTACTCCTCCTGGAACAGTGGTGCTGGCAACAGAGGTACGTGACAGATGGCATTTTTATTTTTCTGTAATCAGTACTTTGGTTTGGAATGGTTTGTAGGCCTTGTTTAATAAATTGAAAGTATGCTTTTGTTTAATGAATTAAGTTGCTTACAGTAAAATGCCTTTGTCATTTTATTTATAAATGTTAAGGACATGTTGTATAGATATGACCAAACATTTTTAAATGCATGTTTTATTCTAACCTTTTTTTTTTTTTTTTTTTTTTTCCCCTTTTTAACTTCCAACAGGATCTGGAGGGTATGATTCTTACAGCTATGGCTATGGGCAGGAATCATCTCGGGCTAAGAGTTTCGGGGGATATGGGATGCACTCCTCTAAGAGCTGGGATTCCTCGAAACAGGGTGGCTCCGCTACTGGCTCCAACGCTGATGCAGCAATTGCCAAGATCAATCAGAAGCTGGACATATTGTCACAGCTACAGGGGAATAGCGGGCCAATGGGAGGGGGCAGTCGTCAAGCTGAGAGGTAACAGCGTTCTGCCAGTAGCAGTCTTGTACTGTTGAGGCACAAGGGGACGGTTTAGTAAGTTACCTTTTTAACTAGTGTAAAATGTGCACATGTTGATTTTGAAAGCTTGCATAACACCGCAATCTGCCTAGCATTTCATGTAATACCTGCCTGTTTAGTAATCAATGCAACAATGCCCAAGAACAAATGCATTACTTGCACAAGTTTGGAGTAACCATTTTTGGGTTAACTACTAGAAAAATTTTGCTGAAGTTAGAAAACCACAGAAGGCTAGCAAGACCAGCAACGTTTTACACTAGTACAAAGGATTGTTAGATCAGCCCTTTGTGTTTCTTAAGTTCCAGCTCTGTTTGGGGATGTACTTCTTTGCATTTTCATTTATTTGGTTAAGAGTTCAGCAATGTGTATAAATCTGTATTATCCTATGTATGCTGGGAGTCTGCTTAATGCATAACCCTTTTTACATGGGAAGTATTTAAAGCATCCTTTATACAGCCATCTTAAGTTTGTGTTAGTGGCTATGCTGCTGATTTACATAGCTAGTTTAGCAGGAGCTGTAGTTGGATTGTAGTTTTGTATACAGCAAAGGGTTTATGTTCATGTTGATGGTTTCTAAACTTTAGGTGAAGTGGCCTAATGTTTACATTTTAGTATACATAAGGTTTGAGAGTTTTTTCTCAGTGGATGTTGGTCATAAGTGCTCTTTCCCCATTACACACCTTTTTGTCTACATATGACAGACTATACTTTGACAATAATCCTGTTGATTTTAAAAGCGGTTTCTGTGTATTTGAAAGTTTTGGTTTTTTTGCGGCGTTTGCCTGCTTTTTTGCTCGTTAATGTAGTTTGTGCTAAACTTTATTGGTGGTAGATGCATATTTTGGAGCGTGAGCTTCATGTGCATGTGTTTAAATGTTTTAATAGTATTTGGTGGTAGTACCCCAAAGATACTTTCAAGATAATTGTTCCATTGTGCAGTGCATAAGGCTCACAACTTTCAAAGTTGAAAAGATTTGTTTATAGCAGCCAATTCCCCATTTCAGTTGAGCTTTTTTCTTTAATTTCACTTGCAGCTGTGTATTAAGCTCCTTTTTAAATGTATGAAAATTGCTTTATTTTACTGCTCTTGGTCCCAATTGAATGTCTTGGAGGGCAAGTGTTTAATGTCTTGATGTCTTTAGTGATGCTTGTCATTGGAAATTAAGTCACTTCACTTGTAAGTTAGAATTCATACTTTATTACAAATCTTTTTTTGATCAACTTTAGTCCTGTGAATGCTGTTGTACAGAAAAACATTTAATTACCCTTATGGGGATTTTCTATGTTGAAATAGGTAGCTTAACTAAATTCCATTTAGGTGTTTTGTGTGTATATATACTGTGTAGATAAAAGGTCATGTCTGTCACTGCTTTGCTCTTTCTGTATTGTCTCAAGTTTTCTGGCATTGAACAAATTCTATCCCTTGCCTTAGAGGAATGGCACTTCATGTTCTCCTTGACTCTGATAAAAGTGCCTCAAGTTTATAAATTATTTATAAAAGATATTTGCTGGCATTGTTGCCCTCATCAAGGGCCACAATTGCATTGCTCTTAATCTATGCACATGCTGCTATCTTAAGATGTATTTGTACTGAATGAGGTGTTGCAGCAACCTATAATTTCTAACATTCAGTGTGGCTTACTAATAGAGGTGGCAATCATCAGTAATTACTCATGTGGAAACTATGTTCCCCCCCTCTTGATCTGTGTTAATGTTAGACATGAAACTTCCTGAAGTGTGCCTTCTAATTGATTCCTACTGTTGGTTATTTTTTTAGCAGGTACTTCTGCATTAGTGTTATTCAGACTTCAGGCACATAGCTGGTTAATTTTTGTAGAATAAAGATTAATATGTTTAACAGTTTTAAAATGCAAGATTGTGTGCACAAGAACAGTCCTTCATATCTAAATTTCAGATGTATTCAAATGTGTTTTTACATATGAAATCATTTCAATTGAAGAGACAGTACAGCATGAGGGATGTGAAGCTTACAAATGTGCAACTAGTGGTTAGATGGCTGGATCCAGGAGAATAGCAGAGGGGGTGTAAAGATTAACATTTCATTTTATGAAATGCATGGTTTAGAAACACTTAACCATGTTAATCTTGCAGTTGTGGTGTTTAAGTTCACATACATTCTGAAAGTGAGATTGCACAAACTAAAAGCATTTTGTCCAAATGCTCAAGTTGTCCCCTTCTTGAGGAGTAAATCTGACCTTGGCTGGAAAGGAAAAACATGCAGATTGTTGTAAAAGGTTGCTGACCTCCACTTGCCTGCTATAAGTGAATTAATACAGAGCTTTTATTGGCTTTGTAAACAAAAGTATGCACTTTACCATCAATACGACCTGAAAAATGAATTTAAAAGGTAACGTTCTTGGAAATGATTCAAATGGTAGAAAGCAGGTAGTGTACTAGACTGTTAGCTCCGGTTTGGTTGATTCTGTGTAAATTGACCAATTTTTGTTGCCTGAATCCCCTGTTAGCTATTTGAAATGTCTTTTGGATGTTAGTTGTATTTTGGGGCAACTCTCTGCATGTTTAAGAACCCATATTTTCCTTTTGTATTCTGTTGTCTTTGGCAGAGATTTGTGATTTTAAGATGTATAGCTGAGCTGAATGTTAGAAGCAATTCAGTGTAAATTCATCTTAAGTGGTTCATTTTTAAAGCATTATGGTTTTACTTTAACATGCAGCTCTCTTAATGTGCTTTCCTTCCCAAGACATTCTCACAGGTTTGTTAAGTCTCAAGTCTACCATGGTTGCATAGTACTGTAAAATGTTAATTGCAAGTAACTTGCTACAAAGTTTTTGTTAACTTGCAAATTGTCAATCTTTGAAACCGTAGGAGGAACAAAGAGGGTGCCCCAAATTGATTATGATTTGAAATTAAAAGTATTTAGTAATGGCACTGCCCAAGATTTTTCCCATGGAGGATAAAATTTTGGTCTCGTTATGAATTTATAATTTGGACTGGGGAAATCCTTCATTTACCCAATCACCTGGATGTCTGTTTTGGGAGGTGCAATCTTGTGGCACATTATTTTAACTCTTCAAAATGTAATCCAGGGGTGTTTGAGATATGGTAAACCAAGCCATCTGTCTGGTTTCTCCTACGATGCTGAAGTATTTTTTTTTTTTTTTTTTTTTTTTTTAAATGGAGTGCCATTTATATATTTTTCCTATTGTCTGGGGGAGAACTAATTAGAATTTTTTTTTGTTTTGTTTTTTGTTTTTGCGACATTGTACAGCAGACCAGTGTCTCTCCATGTAAACATTTTCCTTTGCATAATGTTTCACTGTATTAACTCCCCTCATTTTATTAAATGTCTGCCATTTTTTTTCCCAAAGGCTCTCAAAAGGTTGCCTTCATTGATCAGCTGCAACAGTAAATGATACTGCAATGGATTCCTTACTTGCTTACTCTGCACCTCTTGCAGGTTTGACCAATATGAGTCCTACGACTCGCGGTCCACCTCACTAAACAACCGTGATCTCTACAGATCCGGCTACGGTTACAGTGAAGGGGGAACTGACTTCAGCCACCACCGGGGCGGCAATGCCTATGGAGCAGGTCGCTTCGATAACTCCTACGGATCGAACCAACCCCAGAACCCAAGATTACGAGAGAACTTTGGCCAGAGCTGGGCCGGCCGAGGTATTCGAGGCATGGGCACCGGGCGGGGTTTCGGACGCTGGAACGAGCCCCTTATGGGAGCCCGGGGCCCAGGTGCTATTGGCTCACCAGGGGCCAAGCTTCCTTCACTTCTCTCTCCCAACGTGTACCCAGAGATGGGCATGTTCAGCCAGGGAATGCAAGGGTTCTCTGGGAACAAGCGTTTTGGAGCTGGAGCTGGGTTATGGGCCGGCAGACAGCGCGTACGGAGGAGAGCCCCCAACCGAGTAAGTACCTCTGTTCATTCTTCCCCCAAATTCCACACCCTTTTATGACAATACTGTCACCCCAGTGAGTGAATTCACTCGTGTCACATTAACTGTTGCAAACCCACCACACTATTCTAGTGCTGTGTGGACTGCAACAAGTCTTTTTTTCCATAGGAAAGGAATATTAATTTTTAAATTGTTAATTTAATTCCCAGTAAACTGAATTATGCATCTCATGTTTGATTTCGTTATCTTTAGTTTTATTTTACCCTATAAGCTTAAGTTTGATTAGTAATTTAAAGTCCTTTTAAAATAGGTTTTCTTTCTCTTGGAATTTTAAGCACAAATTTTGCCATTAAATGTGTTGTATAAAGGAGTTTGAAAAATGGGTATTCTAATTATAAATGTTCCAGTTAAGGTAAGCTCTGTGTCTGTTTAGTGCTATATGGTCAACACTTAAACTGAGTGAAAGGTTTTTGGTTATAGATCTAGTACTAGAGTGCTCTAAATTGAAGTCAATTATGAATAGGTTGATGCAGATTTTAATTTACTAATGTGCAGTATCAGATTTAAATTGCTGATCTTGTATCTAGAAGGCCAGAGTGCTTTTTTGTTTGTTTGCTATGACCAATGTTTAAGTCTGATACTGAATCGTAAGAACTGTGTGTATTAAGAGAATTTTAGCTGTAGCCTTTATTTGGTCAGGATTGACAGGGTTCAGTTGTTGGACATGAACATGAAGAATACCTTTTTTTTGCTTCTCAAAGGGGGGGCTTTCTGCTTTTTGTCTGAATGGTGCGTTTTCTCTTGTATATTTGAAATGTGATGTTTGTGTGTGTTTTTTTTTTTTTTTTTTGTTTTTAAACTTTTAAAGTCTTTGTACAAGCCTTAAGGAATTTCTATTCCATTTTTTTCTTAGTTTTAATTTAAGTACACAAATACAGATTACTTGGGCATTGCAGTGCTGTTGACAATTAATAAAATTCATATCCCTGTTAGATTATGCTTTGCTTTTGCAAATGGAAGACTGTTTGTTCTATGCAAAATTATCATTAAGCCATTTTGTATTTGTTGATCAAGGTCTGACACCTAGCAACTGTAATTTCTTTATTTACAGTTTTGAAACAGGAGGTTAGTGTTCTGTATTTGCACTTCTATCATTAGGCATACGTGGTTTTTTTTTTTTTTTTTTCTTTTTTTTTTTATAATCTCCCAGTATCATTTATAAGGTGATGAAATTGTAAAATTGTGGGTAGTGTTAAATTTAAGCCTTTGTTTGCAGCTGCTTTTCCCACTTTCCTACACTTACAGGCTCTTTTACATTAAGCATCAATGTGAACCTGCACAGACCTAAGACTTGGCCAGTTTGCTATTTCTTGAAAAATGTTTACCTTCATTTTCCTCATTCGAAGTCTGAATGTATGGGTAAAGTAGAAAAATGTGAGGGATAAATAGTTTGCCTACAAAAGTAAATGTATGGCAGGAGGAGCAATAATGCTAGATGGCAAAAACTATCTGCATGCTATTGAATCATTTGCTTTTGTATACTGTAAACACTAACTTATGATCAGGCATGTACACACAAAGTGAGACAAGTGTTAACTGCTTTCGACAACTTTGCCTTGGTGCATTGGCTCAACAAATATGTAAACACTAACTTATGATCAGGCATGTGTACACAAAGTGAGACAAGTGTTAACTGCTTTCGACAACTTTGCCTTGGTGCATTGGCTCAACAAATATAAATCTGCCTTGCCTTTCTCCAAGTCTTCTAGATGCCGTACACATTTTCAACTTCTTTGCCATTACTTTTACAATAGTCTTTAACATGAGAGGATCAATTGCCCAAGTTAAATAATGCAATGCAACTTAGCTTTGGCAGAGTCTAGTCTGTACTTTTAGAGGGTTGTTTTTTTTTTTTTTTTTTTTTTCTTGCTTGCTAGATTTGTCAGTCTGCCTGTTTTGTTTGAGGGTTCTACTTGCATTTTTTCCACGCCTTCCTCTGTGCATTAATGTAGTCCACAATGTCCATGGTGTGCCTTTGTAGTCACTACACTGCATGCTTAATCACCTGTCCCACCTGGTATCTTCTGTGTAAGAAGTCCAAAAATCTTTTGAAATTTCCTGCATAGTTAAATGTAAATCAAGTCTGTTTCATATTGACTTCTAAAAATACGTCAATTTTGAATCGTTTACTTTATACAATACAAAATTCGAAACCTTAACAGACAGTCTCCAGAAGAGCTTCCTCTACCCAGTATGTAACGGCACATACTTTGTTGCTAAGCACCTACAATTGCCACTTTGTCTGACGCATAATTTAACTCTTACTTTAATTACTAAAAATCTTAAAATCAAGCCAAATCTAGGATGGGAGTCTTCATTATTTTTGTCCAACAACTGAATTCTGTAATGCTGGCCTTTATCAACAAGTAAATGTACATGACAGTAGGGTTTTTTTTTTCCCTGTTTTAGTTGGGGGGGGGGGGGGGTATTCTCCCACACTGCATTTCTGGTTTGGCATGCTTTTAACATTGCAAGGCCAGGTTTCTCATTCAGGCATATCTAAACTTGAGTATGCAACAATTGTAGAAATTCTGCCAAACGCAGTGTTAGACACACAGCCTTTTCTGCTATTGTGCTGTATTTAGATTGTTTGCTGCTTTTGTCTGACGTGTGGAGTGTTGTGATGCTTGTTGAGGGATGGAAAACTGCAGCAGCAAAATTACAATTTCTGTAGTATTTTGAATTTCAAGAATATTTGGCCAATTTTCCTAGATACAGGTTCCAGGTTTACAGTGTAAAATTGTATATTTGTAATCTTAAACATTTATAATTAAAACCTACTGTACATCTTAAATATGCCATTCATTTTGTTTTGGAGCCCTTTTGAAAATAATAGATAATAGTCGAATAGTTCCAGATGTTCAGGATTCTGTATATGGAGGGAGGTTTACTGCAGCAGGCTCCAGATACTGAACCAAGAAATATTAGATGCTTGTGTGCAAAGGCACTTTTATTTTTTTTTGTAGTGAGAAATACTATTTGCATCCAAATAGACTGCATAAATGATTTTCCTTCATTGTTAGCAGATATGAACCTACTTAATTGCTTTTACATAGAATAATTATGCTGTTGCATTATTTCACCCTCAAAGCAGACACCTAAACTGTGCATAATAAACTTTATAATTGACTCTGACACTTAATACTGCACAGTAGTGGGAAATGCTCTTGGGTTTAGATATGGAACAGTTAAATTTTTGACATCAAATTAACAATTATGTTTTAAATTAGAAAAACGTTTGGCATACAGGTTGACACATGAATTTATTAAATGTAAAAAATTAGCTTTGTTTAATGCTACTGAAATTTTACTTGTCTTTTTGACTTATTCAGCAGATGAAAGTACAGAAAGATGGCAAAAAGAGAAAATCTCAGAACAGTGGCGATGAGCCAGAGAGCAAAATGGGAAAGATGGATGCTTCTGATTCTGAGAATGGTAGGTTTCAGTTTTAAGCCTCGTACTTGGCCAGTATAATGCTACAGAACATACAATGCTGGGAGTATCCATCTGTGTAATGTACTGGTCTTTTGTTGAAGTACAACTATGATGATCCTGTAATTGCACATATGAAGAGGTAGTTTTTGGAGACAATCACAAATTGCAAACCAAAATAGACAATTTAGTTCTTACAAGCTGTAGGAAGCTGTTTTAAGCAGTGTGATGCATTAATAAGACAGTTTGTAACAATGCTGAGTGATTTACTCATTTATCCAAAATATTTAAGCAGTGATATAAATCACCTTTCAGTTTGAAAGTACCTTGATTGTACATATGTATATAGCAGTGGGTGCTCCCAATACCCAAATGCATTCATTTTAAAGGATTTTTTTAAGCTAAATGGTGTTTTTCCTTGGAACCTTGTATTGGTTAATTGAAGCATAATTTAAAATAACCAAAAGACCTGCACCCACACATCTCTATGCCTGCATTAAGTGAAGCATAATTTAAAAATTAACACATTAATACTCCCCACCTTATCCAGCTTTACAGTAGTCAGTCATATAATAGATGTTGTTTCCTCGACTCCCGTTTAGTGGTATGAATAATGGAAAACTGTTGACTCTAAATAGATGCACTTTGGACCTGTGCCCCACGTCTCAGTTTAAAGGTGGATGTGGGTGGGGTGTTTTTTTTTTTTTTTGTTTTTTTTTTTTTAATCCTCTTATAGAATTTGTAGGCTTCTGTTTGACCTAAGGGGTTCAAAGTTTTAATTTTCATGTAAATCTTGGCACTTATCTGCTAGGTAGAAACTAGACATCCTAAAGCTGTTTCATTTACATATTGAAATTCCAAATACTGCTAAGTTCTGAAATGTTATGTAGGGTGTAGTTTTGTATGCTGTTCTAAAAATCAATGAATTTCATACAACCAGCTTGATTTAGTCATTATAAAACTTGTATTAAATTTGATTTCCCCCACCCCCTTTCAGAGGAGAAAGCTTCTGAAACTGGAGCTGAAGAAGGTGAAGCAAAACCTAAAGCAGTAAGTTCATTTGATAAGGCTAACCTTTTGTGTTTGGTGTTTTTTATTGCTGCTTTCTTCCCACTTATAAAAGAGATACTTTGATACTTTTAGACCAGTTACATACTATAGTAAATGATTCCTTCATGTTTTGCTTGTAAATTTTCACAACCAGGAAAAAACTTGTCATTTCATTTTGACAGCTAGTCCACATCTTGCACACTGGAATTGGCCATTTCCATGCGATTGTGGTACATCAAAAATTAAGCAACAAATTTGTACTGGAGCTGTATGACAAGCCTTTGCATTTATACCGTTTTAAACGCCAGTTTTTCCTATTTTACTACTGCTGGTGGTGCTCTATTTTACTTTTAGCTCTTATGCCAGAGCCCAACCCTATGACTAGTTACTTGCACAACTGCTTATGGCACACTTGCATCTGCCTGTCATCCGCTGTCATTTTCTTGATGTATTTAAGTATGGTGTGTAAAAGGTGGTTAACTACTCTTGATTGTAGGTGTCGTGACAAAACCTCCCAAGAGCGTCCTATTGGCTGCCCTAAACCATTTGGTGTAATGTGGAATAATTTAGTAATGTACACTGATAGCTAATTAAAAACCTTGTATTGACTATACAGTGTGTGCATTATAAATTTCTTATGCAGATTTAAAATTGCCCATGGTTTCCTGTTTAATTTTTGGCTTTCCCAAACTTGCTGTAAGCCACATTGACACCAGACTTTTTAAGCGGTAATTTTAATATTTTGGAATCCCTTGACTGAGTGACTGTTTCTCTTTGTAGGAAGGTGAAGGTGCAGCAGAAGGAGATGATGGTAAGTCTTAATTATTGCTGCCTTTTTATGTGATATATAGCCGCCACTTAGATTTTTGTGTAATGTTTGCCCCTGGTTATGAGAGGGAACAGTTGCAGTTGTGAAAAATCTAGTCTTGAATGACATTAAAGCCCAAAGATAACTATATTCCTATGGGCAAAAAGCCACCTATTATACAGTAGTATCTTTGTAGTTGGAATATTCATAGGTTTAACTTTTGGTCTGTGTGGAGTCTGTAACCAAGTAAAATGTTGTGTATAGGTTACCTTCGTCTAATTGAGTCTGTATTCAAGTAAAACTTGTTCTTGCATCACAGCACTCACAATGCAAGAAGAGATTAATCAGATAAAGCGTAAGCTGCAAGCTAATAAGCAGACACAGGAAAAGCAGAAAAGGCGCCAACGCAATCGACTTATAGAAAGGTAATGTATACAAAATTACACAAACTGCAGACACCAGTTATCTGGTCTGTGTGAGGAGTGGTTTGGTGATATTTTGAAATGAAAATGTACACTTTTTGCATCTTCATCTAATTGTCTCCCATCGTTTGTCATTTTAGGGTCCAGTTTACCTGTTCAATCTGCCGGTTCCGATCATTTTATGATGATGAAATGAAGAACCACCTAGAAAGCAAGTTTCACAAGGAACACTTTAAATTCCTTACTACTAAGCTGTCTAAGCCTACTGCTGACTTTCTACAGGTATTGACAGGGTCCAGAGTACACCCTCCACCTTTTTGGTCTGAAGAGTTTCCAATCTTGTATAAATGCAAATGATGTCAATCTTTGCCAAGTTTGTTTGCTCATATTTAGCGTGTGTGCTTTTTCAGTGAATATAATGCTGTACTGCTATCTTAATTTTTATATTTTGAGCATAAAGGAATAGTCAACCAAAATATTTTAGTGGTTTTTTTTTTTTTTTAAAAAAATGGCTTTGGATAGTGAACCTATACAACTGCACACCTGACATTTGGTTTATGCAGGAAAAGTAATTTGAACATTAAATGGATATTTTAGTATTGGGTCTTTGTTTGAAGCCCCACTGTATTACCAATTTATCTCCATTCTTCTTGAAAATGAGACTGAAACATGACTTGTAGTCTGTGTCAACTGTTATCTTGACACTTGTTTACACCACTCTCGCAAGGTAAATGCATTACTGAATAAGTTTAAAAGAGAGCATCTGTTTTTCTATGCATGATCGTGTCATCTTAATTATCTGAAAATTCCTCTTCCTGATGGTGCACTAATGTGTTAACCTGCAGTGATGCTGGATACAATTGTAGAATTTTGTTTTGCTTTGTGTTGGTTCAGATTAGTTTTGAAACTTGTAAAGTAGCTAATTTTTTTTTCCCCTTCTGATTTGTAGGAGTATGTTTTGAATAAAAGCCGCCGAGCTGAAGATCGACGAAAGCACATTGAGAACCTTAATGCTGCAATTGCTCAGATCTACAAAGAACAAGATCTTACTCAAGGTAAAACAATTTGTTAAATCTTAATTTGAATTTCAAAAGTAAGTTTAAGACTTGTGCTGTGTTTTAATAGTAGGAATGAATGTAGAATCCCCCCAAATAGTATGGTATCTAAAATGTTTCCTTCTATGAGCCCAATGCTGCCATGACTGGCGTGGCCTCTGCAACTTTTGAATTAAGTAGATTGTTATAGTAATGTTAAAAAAAGCATTTTACTGACCGTTCTGTAAATAAGTAATACTTGCAACCAATCATGCAAGCATTTTATTCACTCCAAACTTTAGTTCAGTGCGTAAATTTGGCTAAGCTACATCAGACTTCTGTGAACAGAAGGAAAAAATGTTAAGTCTCTTTTATTAGGGGTTTCCAAAAACTATGTATTGAATTATAAAATGGTCTTAACAGCCCAGATTTACTGAAGGAACATAAGGAAGGTCAAGCATTTTGGTATGAATGCAAAAGTACAAGATGGAGGTAATTTGAAAATCTGTGCTGCAGTATTACGGGGGGAGGTTTGGGAGACATTATTTTGATATGTAGCTGTTGGTGGGTACAAAAACCCGTTGGTGGTTAATGCATGAAATGTTTGGTAGCATATCCAGAGAAATGTCTGCTGAAATCACTTTTTGAATTTTGCAGACTGTTTTTTAGAAGTGACTATAATCTTGTTAGACCAGGGGTTTGAAGGTAGAAAATGGGTTCTTGTTACTGCAGAATGCAGTGTGGGTCAGAACACAGATTTATGGTGCTACTTCACATATACAGTTAACAAAAATTCCCTTTGTGTGGATTTTTTTTTTTTTTAAACTATGGTTGAAATGTGTACATTTTATGAGCCATGTAAAAATGTTCTTTACAAAAACTAAAGTACCATGCGGAGTTTGATCATTGACAAAATGTATGCTTGTGTGCCTATTCTTGTACCTTCTGTTAGTGATAGCTCCTAGCTTCCTCCTGGCCCCTCCTACTCCCAACCCTGAATTGCCCAAAAAAATTTGCCATAATTGAGTTTTATACTGGTGGGGTGTTTTTGGTGTGTGCTGTGAAGATTCATGCAGAATGCACTTAATTCTTCAGGGCTTGTATGTATGTAATTTAAGGTTTATCAGCATAGTGCTGCTTTAGTGAGATTCCTTTCCCGCCTTATTTGATTTTTAATGTATTTTTATGTGTGTGTATAATATAAATAATACACACGCATATATATATGTGTGTGTGTTAAATAAACAAACATAGCTGTCTAATCCAAACCAGGGTAAAGTCACATTTTATGAACATTTTAATCCAAATAGAATTGGGGTGGTCATTGTTTACTATCTCTTATAAAATTGTTTTAAAAGCTTTTGGCGGACTTTATACCCAAATCCCACTCTGACACAGTAGCATGGAGTTCATTTACATAACCTTTTCAGTTATCACACCTATGAAAATCAGTTGTGTATTTTGACATGTCAGCAACTCACTTCAGCTAGTGTAAAACTTACCCCACAAAAGCGTCCTTTATTTTTGAGGTTGTGGTCCAATTCCCATGCCTGTAAAATTTGTTTCTTGGTGCTCATCCTCTCTCAGAAAAAGGGGCATGCTTATGATTCTTTGGAAGTGTAACCTAACCCCACACACACACACCCCAAAATCCAGTAAACCGACATGCACTGGTAATAAGATCAGCAACTGCAGTCAGTTTGATATCCCCCTCAAATTAGAAGTTGTGTGATGGGAAATCACAAACCTGCAGCCTAAACCTGAGCTTTTGACCTGTTTCAGTACTATTGTCTTCAGATTAAATGTCGTGTTCATTATCCTCTCCTGTAAAAGTTGAATACCTCTTGTTTTGTCAGAACTTGGCATGGGGCATTTTGTCCGTAAAGTGGAAGCTGCCCATTGTGCTGCCTGTGATCTCTTCATTCCCATGCAAGTTGGGCTAATTCAGAAGCACCTGAAAACTCCAGAGCACAATATAAACCGCAAGGTAGGCTATGAAGGAAATTACTTGATTTTGCTCCTTCCATTGGTATGTTTTATCTTGTACATGTGAATTGGAATGTATGACCTGCTTGTTTTTTAATTGCATTAATACATTTATCTTGTCAGCTGCCATCCTAAATTTTTGTTTTGTTAAAATGGCTTTGTCACTACTGTGGATTTACTGTATGTACATTACCAATTTTGTAGTGTGTGTGGTAAAATGGATGTGAATTTTAAATGTTGCCCTCCTTCAATCTCTCAGGCCATGATGGAACAATCAAAGAGAACTTGCCTCTCTGTTGCACGGAGCATCTTGAATCACAAGGTGATAAGCAAAAAGCTGGAGCAATTCCTAAAGGTATGTGGGTGTTTTCTTGATGAATTTTGTTGCACCTGCTTAAGAGTTGGTCAAGTCTTCAAGTCCATGAGCTGCAAAGAAATTTTGTATGCATAATTGACAACCTGTGATGGGCGTGTGCACTGTCGAGAGTTTCTGCCTTGTACCCAGTGCTTGCTGGTATAAGCTGTAGCTTCACCTCAAGCAGTGGTGGGTTTGGAGAGGAATTGTATTTACTCATTGTTTATAAGCAATTTGTGAAACTACACTTGTTTTGAGCTACCAGCAATTTCTAAATCACTACTGATTGGAATACATGGTTAGTCAGTCCTTGATATGGCTTTCACCGAATACATAACTTGTCAGTCATGTTCAGATTTTTTTTTGTATTGTTTGCACATGTTAAACCAGTTTTTTCTTAACATAAATCAAGTATAAAATGGCTAGAACCCATGGTAGTCTGAAGCAGACTAAAATGGTGTTACATACATACACTAGTAGAGCTCTTATCAAAGACAGTGGTTAATACCTTCAGTAAATCATAGGATTTACATAATTTGTAAATCGGGGACATGAGGGAATCTGACCTTCTGGTTTATTTGGTGCTTGCTTGCCAAAGTTTGAGTGTGCAAGAGCACATGTAGAAAAAATGCAGTACTGTTATGAAGTATATCATAAATGGGGGGGTGGTAAACCCATTCCTGTAATACTGTGCTTGTGGAGACTTGATTGTGGACCAGTGAAGGGGGGTCTTCAGACTTCCATAAGGCTTTAGTTTCCAGTTTGATCCATACCCTAACACAACCCACTCAAGTATCTTTTAAAAGAAAAATGTACATTTTGACAAGTTTTGAAAAATGACTGGATAATGGATGAGTAACATAGGATTACCCATTGAATTATTCTCAGTCTGCAGTTGTATTGCAGTGGTCACTATTGGGTTTCTATTCGATCACACTTTTCTGTCCATTTTGCATTAAAGCATTCAATTAAAATTTTCTCTTCCACTACAGACTTCATTGGGTTGAGTACCTTATCTTGGGGTGAAGTATTCTTTAAATGCCTCTATTCATGTTTCTATTAGACATTTACAGACCTAGGTCGGTGTGTGTCTCCCCTGCTTCAAGTCTGGTAATACTCATTTCTTGTCTGCATTGTTTGAATTTTACTGTTCAGTCGGCCTGGTTCCTATAACTGAACAGCAGGCTACAGAAATCCTGGTTAAATTAAAGTTTGTACAGCAGTACTTGGTCGTAGGTTAGACCATTTTTTAATGGATATGGGATAACCACTAGACCAGCAATAGTCCTGAAGTCTTTAACAAGATCAACTCGATGCAGCTTGTATGAAAGTGTTTTTTGGAAAGTTAATAGTCAGCATTCATGATGGATATCGCTGAAAACCACTCCTCCATATTACTAACCGAGAATGGTAAACCAGATATGGACGCAGGGACCTGCCCGTGGACGCAGGAGACAGTGCGCAGGCGCCACACAAAGCCCCCCTCCCCAGAGCGAAACGGGAGAGACTACGAACCGTCTGACACAGTAAAGATCACAGTATCGCAAACAAATGGAAATTAGTACTCGAAAAAGGGAGAATATAATCGCCACGGACCAGGTGTTATTGAAACAAAAGCAGGATAAAGCAAGGTCTACTGCGGAGTGAAGTTAGGAATAATGTGCTGCTTGGGATCGTACAAAACGCCGAACGCGACCCACCGTCTGAAACTGCGGAGGCAAAACAGGCGCGGGTTCAAACCGAACGAGCTCGACTGACAGATATACGCCTACAACGCGCGTCTCAAACCGCAGAAGCAGGGCAAGCACGGGTTCAAAACAACGCAAGCCCCTACAACGCGCGTCTGAAACTATGGCTGCCCAGCGGGCATGGGTTCAAAACACAGGGGGTGGAGCCCCCTTGTTCTAAATGTTTGTCTATACATGGATGTAGTCATCCAGGGGCTCTATGCAATGCAGAAAGAATGCATGATTTTTTTCTGTACCAACTTGTAAATTAAGCTTTGAGAATAAAATTTGATTTTCTGGACACTGTTAAAATTGACTTCACAATGTTTGAAACATGGAGCAAAGTTCTGATTCTAATTTTTGACCCTATGTCCAACCTTCCATTCATATGGAAGTTAAAGGCAATATTACAACTACCATGTGTGAGTCTATACTCTAAAATCATTGATGGAAGTTAATGCTTGTTGAATTTTTGTTTAGGGAGAAAATCCATTTACTGATGATGCAGATGACAAAGGTGAAGAAAAAGAAGCTGAAGGAGGAGAGGATAAAACTGAAGTAAAAGAAGCTGACGGAGGAGAGGATAAAGCTGAAGGAAAAGAAGCTGAAGGAGCAGAGGGTGAAGCAACAGAAGGAGAAGCTGCTGCTGCTGCTGCTGCTGAAGCTCCTGATGAGGCTGGAGAACAGAATGCTGAGGAGGAAGTGGAAGAGAAGAAAGAGGGTGGCATAGACTGGGCTGAAGAGTGTGAGGAAAGTGACCAGCAAGGTGAAATGCCAGTAGAAGAGGATGCCGAAGGAGTGCCAATTGCTGACGAAGACTTGGGCACAGAAGATGACCCAAATGCTGAATAGACTTAAAATATTGACGCATATTGTATTTGCAAGATGTGTAATTTGGCAGATGTTGGCTACCAAAAAAGATTAGAAATGCTTGACATGGATGGGGCTTTCATATTTAACATGACCTATAGTCTTTCATAGTTGCGTTACACTTTGTAACTGTTAGCAGTTTTTTTTTTTTTTTTTTTTTTTTTTTTTTTTTTTTTTTTTAATAACCTTGCCAGTGTTTGTTTTTTTTGGGGTTTTTTTTTTTTGTTTGTTTCCCGTCGGCGAGTTTGTAAGAAGATTCTGTTAGAACTGTTTTTATAATACTGTGCAAGTCTTGGCTTTGGGATAAGTTGAACAAATGTTGTGCTAATCTTGCACCTGTGTTTTAAACAGTTTTAGTAGTTAATGTATGGTGCATCAGTTTTAATGTAACTGTTGCGTAATTGGTTTATATAAGTGAGTGCTTTGCTAATTTAATTTTAAAATCCTGTTCAGATTTTTTCTACAGCTTTGTTTATTGTAACCTTTCAATTGAAGCACAGAGCTTTCCACTACAACTAAATTGGAGAGCCTTTTTTTAATACTGTATATTCTGTGCACTGTTTTTGTTTGTGGAGAGAGGGGTTGTCTAATATAGGCTATGAGTAACCATCTTGGTGTGGAGTTTGTTTACACTTCATTTTAAAGTTGGCTTAATCTGACACTGTCAACTGATGCGCATTTCTCCTTTTTACCTGGTGGGATGATCATCTAGGAATCCAGCTATGAAAAGTTTCTCATGGTTAGGTTCCTGCACTTTTGGTTTTATGAATTTGTAAAGCTTTTAAAGTTCCATCTTCCATTCTGTTTTAGTACAGTAAGAACGTTTATTTGCTACAGTCGGCCACGTCTGATGATTTTGGACTCAATGTCTGAAATTGGCCTCCTTCTCAGTTTGTCAGAATTCATAAACCAACCAGACACCCAACCCAGTTTTCCATAAAATACAGAAGGCATTCAGACCCCTGTGCTTAATTTTTTTTTTTTTTTTTGCAGACTTGTGCCAAAATCCATTTTTAAATTTAAAATTTTCCTTCATTAAGACTCTGTACCCCAGAATGAGACAGGAAAATCGAGATTGTAGAAATTTTTCATAATTGTTTAATAAATTAACACAGTATTCAAACTTTTTCACTCAGTATGTTGTTGAACCCCCTTCGGCAGAAATTCCAGCCTGGCGGCGTCTTGGGTCTGATGCCACAACCTACAACCACCTTCTGTCATCCTGATCTGCAGATTATTTCAAACTCTTAAGTCAGGTTATTTTTTGGGACAGGCTGTGGACTGCTGGTGTAGGTCTCCCTCGAGAGGTTTGAGCTCTGCCTGGGCCACACAAACACTCTCATTCCTGTTTTGACTTTTTACCTGTTGCATGGTGAGCCTTCAGCTCAGCCCGTGGCCCAGTTTCATTTTTCTTTTCCGTTATGGTCCTGGTACTTGGTGTTTTCCTGGCACAGTACTTATTATGGGTATCTCCGGAAGAAGTTTTAAATTCTTACGTGAAACCATCCTGCAAGGTTTTCTGAGAGGACTTGGTGAGCCTGAGAATTTATGTCCGTGTGCCAACACTCTTAATGCCACATGATTCTTAATGCCACATGAGGTGATGAACCAAACTCTCCACTCGCAGCAAAAACAGTTGGGGGTTGTGACCTTGGTAAGACACTTGTGAAGTTGCACTTTGTGTACATCAAGATGTTATGACAAGTTGAGCTGGTGCTCTTCAGGGAGATGCCTACACATGGGCTATGGTGTTTTAATTGAGATGGTGGAACAAATGCTGAGTGTGTGAGGCCCAAGACCCTGCAAGATGCCCCCATCAATGCTAGTCTGTCCTTGTAGTGGGTCATTTTAATTTGCAAATTTTTTTTTTTTTTTTTTCCTCTTGTCTGTCTCAATGGGTTTAGTGTGTCCTAAAGAATTACATCACTTTTTTTGCTGATAAAGACCAAAAAAAAAAAATTTTGTGCAGGCAATTGCACCCTTGTGGTGTAAACCAATAGCTGACTATTAAGTAGAATTAGAATGAGTTGGGCTGTGCAGGCCACGTCAACAGACCCCAGGCATGTACCGTCTACTGAGATCTGGGGTGGTGGTAGTGCTATTTTCACTTTTTTAAAATGTATAGATCAGGGGTGTCAAACTCCGGTCCTGGAGGGCCGCAATGGCTGCAGGTTTTCATTCTAACCACCTTCATTATTGACCTTTTTTGCCACTAATTAGCTTTTTTTGCCTTAGTTTTAATTAACTCGACCGAGACCCCTTAGTTCCTTCTATTTCAGGTGATCAGCTAACCACATTATCTGAACATAAAGATGAGGGTCTCAGTATGGTTGATCTATCAGGCCAATAATCAGGAACAGAAAATCAACAGTTTGGGAAATGTCTGCTGTAGCAGAGAGAGAGCAGCAGCAAGCCGAGAGATTAAGTAACGAGTTTAATTAACAGCGAGAATTGGCTTCTCATTAAACTGGTTGGAGTTTGAAACCCCAGTTTAGCTGGTCATCTGTTGGCTCATTTCACGTCACATTTCTGTTTGGCTGCCATTTAATGAAGAAAATAATTGAGAGGACTGAATTCTTAAAAACAGCTATTAATTGAAGAATTTCATCACGAAGGGTTGTCAACATAAAACACGAGCGCACGGACAATCCCAGAAACGAGGAAGTCAAACGAATTAACGCCAAAGTTATCGATCGGTCACACGGCAAATTGTTTAAATGCGTATCAATAGACTGCTGAAACAGTTGGTGGTGATGGTGCGGAAGATGGAAACAACTTACAAGATCATGAAGAATATCTACAACCGCTAACACCGTCTGGTCTTCCTCCGAACGAATTACTGTAGAGAGAAGGATGTATCCAGGAAAGGTAGCGTAGTACATCTTCAGGGGGTAACATCAGACACCAAAGGAGATCTGGGTGTGCCATTCCTATTAAAGCGTTTCCCGTTAGAATAACTTTTGCAAAGACAATTAACAAATCAGAGACAAACATTCGAAAAATTCGTTTTATTTAAAAGAGCGAAAGAAACAAAATTCAATCACGGGTAGTATAAGTTGCATTGATGCATATGTAACAATTCTCATTAAAATAAAAATCTGTTTAAATTGTACATACGCGAGCGGCAGAACCGCAAAGACGCTAGCGCGTACCCCGGATGGGTTTGGCGAGCGAAGCCCCCTAGTTGATTAAAAAAAATTAATACATTGCGGAGCTGGGGAGTCATACGTGTGTGTAAAATCTGAGCCCCTCAAAGATTCGCACGGCTCGTGCGTGTCTCTTAATTAAAAAGTGGACCAGCGGTGTTTTAAATACGATGAGCCAAAGTTCAGGTGCTTGCCGCGATTGCTCGTGTATATCTAAACAGTCCCGTTTAGATCAGTTATGGCAGTTGCACCTTTCCGGTGTAATTCATTAGTTCAAACACCATTTAACTGTAAGATGATAACGGTGGCTCTTCACAACACTACTCTGCCGAGAGCAGTCGTACAGTATTTACGCTTACATAATAACCTTCCCCTTTCCACTATTTCCAGAGAAGGGACATTTTTTGAGAAGGGTCTAACTCGGGGGCAGTGGCGGCTCGCGTATAGGCACTGTGGAACTGCAGCACCCCCTATTTCCACTTGATATTATCGATAACATTTAATATAATGAGTCCTTTTTCTTTACTTCTTTCTTTATACTTGTACAATATATAATCCTTAAGCTTAATGTCAGCAGCCATCCCCCAGTTCATGAAAAAGATACAAAAACTTTGTATGGAACAGTGCGCTTCACAGTTCCAGCGGCGTGGCGTTTGGCTGTTGTGCGCATGCGCACATAGGAAGCAGCACGCGAGGCTGCGAGGGAGCGAGAGAGAGCACCGTCGCTCCCGCAGTGCCGACCCCTGCTTTCAATGGAGAAAAATTTCCTCAGTTGTCATCCAGAGATCAAGGAGAAAATGATTGCTGTTTTCGCGCAAATTAAAACAAGAAGAATGCATTTCATTTTAAATGAATAGATCACGGCACGGTGGCGCAGTGGGTAGCGCTGCTGCCTCGCAGTTAGGAGACCTGGCTTCGCTTCCCGGGTCCTCCCTGCGTGGAGTTTGCATGTTCTCCCCGTGTCTGTGTGGGTTTCCTCCGGGCGCTCCAGTTTCCTCCCACAGTCCAAAGACATGCTGGTTAGGTGGATTGGCGATTCTAAATTGGCCCTTGTGTGTGCTTGGTGTGTTTGTGTGTGTCCTGCGGTGGGTTGGCACCCTGCCCGGGATTGGCTCCAGCAGACCCCGTGACCCTGTGTTCGGATTCAGCGGATTGGAAAATGGATGGATGAATAGATCAAGCTTGAACTGTAACAATTTAGGATATAGTAAGTAAGAAATGTTTGATTTTGTTCTATTAAGATTTTATCAAGTTTCTGAATAAATTTTCTTTTTATACATGTTTGTTTCCTTTTACACAATTTTAAAACAAAGGCTAAAAATTTTCTGGAGCAGCACCCCCACTAATTTTAGCTACGAGCCGCCACTGCTCAGGGGTGTCGAACTCCAGTCCTGGAGGGCCGCAGTGGCTGCAGGTTTTCATTCTTACCTTCTTTTTAATTAGTGCCGATTAATTCTTTTAATTAACTTGACTCAGGCCCCAAGTCAGTTATTTCTTTTTCCTTAATTAGCAGCCAAACAATATAATGAGACACAAAACAGGCTGCCATATGACCAGCTCATCTGTGCCCATCACAAAATATCTGAAAATAAAGAAAGGGGACGGTCTGAGTAAGGCTGATTTCCGAGGTCACCAAAACCTTATGACGGCGTTCTTAGGAAAAAGCAGAAAAACAACAGTTTGGGGAATGTGTGCTGTGGAAGAACGAGAGCAGCAGCAAGCCATGGAATTAAATAACGAGTTTAATTAACAGCAAGAATTGGCTTCTCATTAAGAAATTGGTTGGAGTTTGAAGACCCAATTTATCTGGTCATCTGTCAGTTCGTTTCACATCTCATTTCTGATTGGCTGCCATTTAATGAAGAAACCAATCAATTCAGAGGACTGAATCCTTTAAACAGGGCTTATTAAAATGAAGAGAAAAGGAGTTAATTAGCAGTGAAAACTGGTCACTGATTAGGAAAAGGGTCAGAAAGAAAACCTGCAGCCGCTGAGGCCCTCCAGGCCTGGAGTTCGACACCCCTGGTCTAATTGCAGCCTGCAGTACGTATGACATTAGGTCAGGTAATGAATACACTGTTGGAGAGCAGCAGGCAGCTGTGCGTTACAGTACACGACCTTCGCCACTAGAGGGCCACACTGCCTGCAAAAAACAAAAGAAAGAAACGAAGCTACAACAAGTTAAATGGAATGAATGAAAGCAACGAATGAGAAGAAGTGAGAAAGAAATCAGCACACAAGTACTTTTTGGTATTTGAAATTTCATTTTAGAAGAAAAAACGAAAATGAAAGGAATTCAGATTTTGTTTTTTGATTAAAGAATAAAATGAGGGAAAATAATGTATTTTTTTTTAATTCTATGGTAACAAATGGTCATAAACTTAAAATGACGCGTACTTTTCTGGATTTATTTGTGATTCAAAGTGTAATAGCTCAAAAACAACAAAACAGACGCATTTTCGTTGTTTGAAACCGGAGGTATTTCTTCTTCTCTGCGATTTTTGACGACACGTGCAAACAGTCCTCCTCCTCCTCCTCACAACACATCGACCGACGGCCTTGAAGTTACACTGCGTGGCATCAGCAGAGGACGGGCCATTACGTTGTTTTTTTTGGATCAGTAAAAGAGTGACACTCCGGGACGAGGACATGACTGCAGAAAAACGGAGTCGCGTCTTTCAGGTAAAAAAATACAAACTTTGCAAACCAGTCTACACACCAGTGACCAGAGTCTGCTGCAAGTGGCGCATTACCTGACCAGGTTGTTGACGTACAAAAACCTCCGGTTCAGACAAAATAAATAAAGGGAGTTTTCTCGTTTCTTGCATTTTTCTTTTCTGATGTGCGAAAGAAAGGTCCGTGTACTTTTTGGTATTTGAAATTTCATTTTAGAAGCAAAAATGAAAAAACGAAAATGAAAGGAATTTTCAGATTTTGATTTTTGATCAAACAATGAAATGAGGGAAAATAAGGTATTTTTTAATTCTGTGGTAACAAATAGCAGTGATAAACTTAAAATTTCATATACTTTTCTCGATTTATTTGTAATTCAAATAATGAAAGTGTAATAGCTCAAAAACAACAAAACAGATGCAATTTCGTTGTCTGAAACCGGAGGTACTTCTTCTGCGCAATTTTTGACGACACGTATGAACAGTCCTCCTCACAACACATCGTCGTACATCCTTGAGTTACACTGCATGGCATCACCAGAGGAGGGACCGTTACGTTGTTTTTCGGAACAGTAAAAGAGTGACACTCCGGGACGAGGACATAACTGCAGAAAAACTGAGTCGCATCTTTCAGGTAAAAATACAAGCTTTGCAAACTTTGCTTCACTGATGTGGCAGTTCTTTTATGAACGTTATTGTTGTTAATTACTGTGAAGCAGCTAACATTTGGTGATTTCATTTACTAACACTAAGTCTGGCAATTTTTATAGTGCTAGCATTTTGAATGGTTGCTCATTGACTTATACCAGCTACTATACAGTAAACGTTTCAAGTATTAACAGTGCGCACTAATGTAACACGTTAGGAGAGCAACGTGATTTACAGAAAGTTTTCTTAACATGTGTTACACTTGTCAATGAGCAACCATTCACACATTTACACACATTCAAAATGCTAGCACTATACAAATTGCCAGACTTAGTAAATGAAATCACCAAATGTTATCAGTTTCACAGTAAGTAATAACAATAACGTTCATAAAAGAACTGCCACATCAGTGAAGCAAAGCTTGTATTTTTACCTGAAAGATGCGACTCAGTTTTTGTGCACTTATGTCCTCGTCCCGGAGTGTCTCTCTTTTACTGTTCCGAAAAACAACGTAATGATCCATCCTCTGCTGATGCCATGCAGTGTAACTTCAAGGCCGTCTGTCGATGTGTTGTAAGGAGGACTTGTTCATACGTGTCGTCAAAAATCGCACAGAAGAAGAAGTACCTCTGGATTCAGACAATGAAAATGCGTCTGTTTTGTTGTTTTTGAGCTATTACACTTTCATTATTTGAATCACAAATAAATCGAGAAAAGTATGTGTAATTTTAATTTTAAGTTTATCACTGCTATTTGTTACCGCAGAATCAAAAATCAAAATCTGAAAATTCCTTTCATTTTCGTTTTTTCGCTTTTGCTTCTAAAATGAAAATTCAAATACCAAAAAGTACACGGACCTTTTTAAGTTTATGACTGCTATTTGTTACCACAGAATTTAAAAATACCTTATTTTCCCTCATTTCATTCTTTGATCAAAAATCAAAATCTGAAAATTCCTTTCATTTTCGTGTTTTCATTTTTGCTTCTAAAATGAAATTTCAAATACCAAAAAGTACACGGAAGGTGCTTTTCTGGATTTATTTGTGATCCAAATAATGAAAATGTAATAGTTCAAAAACAACAAAACAGACGCATTTTCGTTGTCTGAAACCGGAAGTACTTCATCTTCTGCACGATTTCTGACGACACGTGCGAACAGTCCTCCTCCTCCTCCTCCTCCTCACAACACATCGATCGACGGCCTTGAAGTTATGAACCACTACGTTGTTTTTCGGAACAGTAAAAGAGTGACACTCTGGGACTTGACCAATGTTCCCTCTAAGCTGAGCGCGTCAGCGATCGCTCACACGAATTCAGAGCGTCGCTCGTATTTATCGCACGATCGCTCACTCCGACCGTCGGAGTTGGTGCTCATAAATTTTTGGCTTAAACAAAATGTCGCTCATAAACAATGTTTTTTGCTCACTATATGCTACTCCTTAGAGGGAACATTACTTGACTGCAGAAAAACCGAGTCGCATCTTTCAGGTAAAAATACAACCTTTGCTTCATTGATGTAGCAGTTCTTTTCTGAACGTTATTGTTACTTACTGCGAAATAAAGGTCATTTATTTTCTCATTCTCGTTTCTTGCATTTTTCTTTTCTGATGTGCAAAAAAAACAAAAGGAAAAAGTAATTGTTTTTCGTTTTTCATTTTTCCCTTTTAAGTTGAAAATCAAATAAGTGTCTTTTTTTCTTTTTTTAATTGATATTTTCTGAAATAAAATTTCAAATACCAAAAAGTACACGGACCCCCCACAAGCAAGGAGCTGCGCCTGGCCACAGGTTCAATCCACACCCTGCCTCTCCAAGCGTATCTGAGCCATTCGCTCTACAAGTAAGTGCGGCCAACGCGAGTGAAGAAATGTCTCAAACCTCAAATGAACGGACAGCATGAAAGGCACTATACACAACTTATACTGAGTGACTGGGAAGTGTTACTGTAGCCCAGGGCTGTCGAACTCCAGGCCTGGTGGGCCGCGGTGGCTGCAGGTTTTCATTCTCACCTTTCCCTAATCAGTGACCAGTTTTCATTGCTAATTAACTCCTTTTCTCTTCATTTTAATAAGCCCTGTTTAAAGGATTCAGTCCTCTAAATCAGGGGTAGGCAACGTCGGTCCTGGAGTGCCACAGTATGTGCAGGTTTTTGTTCCAACCCAGTTCCTTAACGAGAACTCAATTATTGCTGATGAAGCACATATTGCTTAAGTGACATTTTAATGCTTCATTTTAGTGGTCTCGCTTGTTAAGGTTCTCCAACCTTAATTGCTTATTTCAGTCTTAAACTGCTGCATTCAGTGTTTTAATTGCTCCTTATTAGCAATAAGATGTAAAACAGGGGTAGGCAATGTCGGTCCTGGTGAGCCGCAGTGGCTACAGGTTTTCATTCAACCCAATTGCTTAATTAGAAACCAATCATTGCCAATCTCAGACCTTATTTAATTTTATGGCTTGTTAGTCTGTGCAATGTAAGGCTTTTATATCGTAGATTTTTTTTCCTTTCCAAGGATATCATCCAAATGATTTGAAGCCTAAAACAGATCATTTTCAGTCTGTCACATTTTTCTATTAAGTGTTTTATTAAATCAAACCGTGCATGATGAACACACACAGATGTAATTGGAAAAAAGCAAGCTGGAGAACTGCTGGCTGCTTTGTCTTTTACATCTTATTGCTAATAAGGAGAAATTAAAACACTGAATGCAGCAGTTTAAGATTGAAATAAGCAATTAAGGTTGGAAAACCTTAACAAGCGAGACCACTAAAATGAAGCATTAAAATGTCACTTAAGCAATATGTGCTTCATCAGCAATAATTGAGTTCTCGTTAAGGAACTGGGTTGGAACAAAAACCTGCACATACTGTGGCACTCCAGGACCGACGTTGCCTACCCCTGCTCTGAATTGATTCCTTTCTTCATTAAATGACAGCTAAACAGAAATGAGACGTGAAACGAAACAGATGACCAGCTAAAACGGGGCTTCAAACTCCAACCAGTTTCACTCCAACAAGTCTCTTAATGAGAAGCCGATTCTTCCTGTTAATTAAGCCCGTTATTTAATTCCACTGCTTGTTTGCATCTCTCATTCCGCCACAGCAGATATTTTCAAAACTGCCGATTTTTCTGTTTTTCCTAAGAACATGGTCAAAATGTTTTGGTGAGCTGAGAGATCAACCAGACCTTTCTTTATGTTCAGATGCTGTGTGATGGGCACAGATGAGCTGGTTGTGTCTTCGGCTTGTTTTGTGTCTCCTTATTATTTGGCTGCTAATTAAGGAAAAACAGACAACTAAGGGGCCTGAGTCAAGTTAATTAAAACTAAACCAAAAGAAGTTCATTAGCAGCAAATAACTGGTCACTTCTTCCCTGTGTGGAGTTTGCATGTTCTCCCCGTGTCTGCGTGGGTTTCCTCCCACAGTCCAAAGACATGCTGGTTAGGTGGATTGGCGATTCTAAATTGGCCCTAGTGTGTGCTTGGTGTGTTTGTGTGTGTCCGCACCCTGCCCGGGATTGGTTCCTACCTTGTGTCCTGTGTTGGCTGGGATTGGCTCCAGCAGACCCCCGTGACCCTGTGTTCGGATTCAGCGGGTTGGAAAATGGATGGATAACTGGTCACTAATGAACAAGATGGTTAGAATGAAAACCTGCAGCCCACCAGGACCGGAGTTCGACACCCGTGCTGTAGCCCATTGGTTTTTAGAAGCTGCTTCCGCAATTTCAAACTTTTGGGGGGGGGACGCTAAACTCACAAATGGGACAACCAACACTGATTTGGATTTCAAAAGATCAGCACTAGGGTGTTGTACCGTGTTAGCCATTATGAATGTTGAGAAAAGCCAAGTCATTTTGCTTGGCTTTTCTCTAAAAAGTTCAGCACTGAAGGTTGAACAGTGGCGTAGCTAGGAGAGGGCGGTCCGCCCCGGGCGGCACATTTTTTGGGGGCGGCATTATTGGCCAAAAGGCTCCGAACACGTCACGTGTAAGCAGCAGGGTTCGGAAAAATATCACTCATGAATTAAAAAATGTCAAATTCTCTGATTTTCATCCACAGATGCTTCAAAAATCATTTTCAGACGGTCCTTCTGTGACGGCATCAGACACGGCAGTTGATATTTATGAAGGCGATAACAAAAATAAACAGAAACATTACACCGATAATAATTTCTAGGAAGATAAACAACTAATTCACAATGTATAATTTCGTTTCGTTATCAATCCGAATGCGTTCTTGCTCATCCCCACCTATCACTTGTACACCACACTGGTTCTGGTTTTCGCAGCGTAATTATATTAAATTAATAATCAGAACACGGCTTATCAGTGCGTCTCTACTATATTCTTGTCTAGTTGATGCTTATAAATAATTATATGTGAAAAAAAATTGCTGTTTTTCTGTATATAAATAAATCTATGCAACATGTATCTTCATTTTTCTCTATACGTCATTTTCTATTTAAATATATTAACATATTCAGATACGTTGGAAGGCGGCAAATTGAAGCCCCGCCCCGCCGCGAATGGCGCGAACTCGAACTACGCTACTGGAAGGTTCAAGTTTAGTGATCGTCGTTGCTTGCGGGGTCACAACTCTGCCACAAGAGCGGGGGGTGCGAGGCCAGCAGGACCGGCCGACGGAGCTCCTCCACGCCGAGCAGGGATTACAAGTTAAAGGAAGGCTACAGCCTGCGTTTCATTATTTGACACCATCGTGCGGTCTTTGAATTAAATGGGGCAACCCGCTCGGCATCCAAAATGTTTTGGTCCCGATCTTTACTCTCGCCTGACCACACCGTGTTTTAGGCTTCTTCTTTTTCTTCTTCTTCTATGGACTGCCTAATGCACTTGTACCCTTTGGCTTCAGGCTAGGCTTTAAAGGCTCCACCAGTTCGCTGTTTGGTTCTCCTCCCACATTCCAGATGCCATTTGCTCCTCAGGCTGGAGAAGGTAAGGGACTCGTCAGGCCGTCCTCACTGTCTGTTTCGAATATCTCCAGGCATTCCCTTCTCCTCTGGTTATTTTTTTTTCCTCATCCAGTCAATAGTGGCTCAATGCCACTTGTTGAAATTCTACTTCTGGCTCATTCTGCACATCTGTGACTGCCATCACTTGGCCTTCTGACACACCATTTGGAAGAATCTTGGACTTTTGTTCAATGCCCTACTTAAAGGTATTGCAGGACAGTCAACATGGCGTTCCCATTCTGCCTTATAGTAGGAACTAAAGCTAGCATTCCCAAATTCTGTGGATCACGTTGGTGAAGCAGAAAGCTGAAGTTATCTGGAAGGGGACGTCGGGACATCTTAGCTTCTAGCTAAACAAATGAGCCTGATGGACTGAATGGCCTTCCCATCATTTGTTCTGATTTCTTGTGTTCTTCTGTCATGTCAGGGCTGCGAAGGGGGGGTTTGGTGGGGCGGTCTGCTGGAGCCTATCCCAGCTAGCATAGGGCACAAGGCGGGAACAAACCATGGACAGGGCGCCAGTCCATCGTAAGGTGTACAAGACAACTACATACACAAAGGGCATCGCCAATCCACCTAACCTGCATGTGTTTGGACATTGGGGGGGGGGCCCACACCAACACGGGGAGAACATGCAGACTTCACACAAGGAGGACCAAGGATGTGAACAGTAAGGAGACCAGGTATGTTCTTATATTTAGAGCCTTCATAGGATGGATAACACCGTCATCGTGACAGTGGTTGGGAGTGTGTGCGTTGATGCAGCCGCACCCACCACACGACGAACCACCTCAGGATCCCAAATTAGGACCTGAGCACAGCCGTGCAATGGGTGACACCCAGGAGCAGACTGGGTCTCAAAACTGGCCCGGGCATCCTTCAATGAGTGAGGTGATGAGGTCGACCATTCCATCCATCCATCCATTATCCAACCCGCTATATCCTAACTGCAGGGTCACGGGGGTCTGCTGAAGCCAATCCCAGCCAACACAGGGCGCAAGGTAGCAAACAAACCCCGGGCAGGGCGCCAGCTCACTGTAGGACACACACACCAAGCACACACTAGGGACAATTTAGGACCGGCAATGCACCTAACCTGCATGTCTTTGGACTGTGGGAGGAAACCCACGCAGACACGGAGAGAACCTGCAAACTCCACGCAGGGAGGACCCAGTAAGCGAACCTGGGTCTCCTTACTTCGAGGCAGCAGCGCTACCCACTGCGCCACCGTGCCGCCCCCTCGGCCCATTATTCGTTGTAATTTTCTTAAAACTTGTGATGAGTACGCGGCTCGCTATTTGCTACAAGCCTATGATGTGAACGCTGCCTAAACTGTTGCCAAACCTAATCTGTACACTGTTGTTTAGACACAACTTAAAATTTGACGACATGCTTAGAAATAAAATTTAATGAAAAATAAAAATGTATTAACACAGCTTATACGTTATTAGAGTACATGTCAAATGTCAATGTCATGTCCAAGTTCCAGTACCCTAGTAAGCTAGTAGCTGCTCATTTACAATGGAATAAATGATAACCGAGGTTATAATGAAAACCTCACATGATTGAAATGTTTCATTAACTTAATGATGAACTAGAAATGTTCCGTCCTAATATGAAAAATTCCTATCCTGTGCTTTATAACTTTATTTCATCATACTAATAATCATAACTGAAAACCACCAATTATCACTCACGATGATGGCCAGAGAACAATAAAATGCATAATACATAATCTAAACTAAATTATTAGTACCGAAGAATATAAAAACTAGATATGAGATAAAATAAATTGCAATAATGTATATGCTCACTGACCGGTATCAAAACAGAAATCGGTAAAAGGCAGTTTTGACCAAATTTTTCACTGCAACGTTGTGTACTGACAACTAAAACAACCTGATGACGTAATACGGTATAATATACAGTATAGGGCTATAGAAATCGCAGTACCGGAAAGATAATGTTTAGTAGTTTAGAAAATTGATTTTAATGTCAAACAGTAACCATCCAACCATTTTCCAACCCGCTGAATCCGAACACAGGGTCACGGGGGTCTGCTGGAGCCAATCCCAGCCAACACAGGGCACAAGGCAGGAACCAATCCCGGGCAGGGTGCCAACCCACCACAGGACACACACAAACACACACACAAACACACACTAGGGCCAATTTAGAATCGCCAATCCACCTAACCTGCATGTCTTTGGACTGTGGGAGGAAACCCACGCAGACACAGGGAGAACATGCAAACTCCACACAGGGAGGACCCGGGAAGCGAACCCAGGTACCCAGGTCTCCCAACTGCGAGGCAGCAGCGCTACCCACTGTGCCACCGTGCTGCTCCAAACAGTAACCAGTACATCAAATTTATTTCATGAAATGGCCGGCCCATGACCAGACCAGAGTCCGTGGTCCACCGGGCATTGCCCTAATGGCCAGTCCGCCCCTGGTGACACCTCAGCACCACACTCAGTCGAATGGCGTGGAACAGTGTGGAGTGCCAATCCTGCCACCAACCACCCAGGTTTCCTTTAAAGATGGAGGACCTGCTTGCAGGGCAGAACATGATAGAACATTCCGAAAAAGAGAAACAAGTAGAAGAATAAAAATGGCTCATCTATGAACTGAAGTGCTCATTTTAAACTATCAGCTAAATAATCATGCAGAGGCAAGTCAGACATGAAAGAATAAAGAAATAATGGCTGCCTTAATGTGTGCAGAGCCTTTCCACTTGGAAGTTCTCACTTTTCCTTCTTCTACAACATTGAATCCCAGTGGATTCTATTTGGCATTTTTGACTGATATCAACAGAAATAAAGAGTCTTTAATGTCAACGTGAGAACAGATCTCTGCATGGTAGGTCTGAATTGATTCCAAATGTTTTGCTCAGCACAGCATGTCTCAGTGAGGGTTTTTGACCATTTAAAGGACTGTCATGGTCCAACTTGTTTTGGGATGGACTCTGGACTCCCACGAAACGTAATCAGAGTAAATGGGTCCAAGAACATTTGAATTAACTTTACATTCAAACCTTTATGATATAGTAGGAAACACAAGAGTAGAACAAAGAACATGAGAAGTTTGATGGACAAGAGGAGACCATTCAGTTCACCAGGCTTGTTGGGTTTACAGCAGCCACGTGTGCTTCAGAAGAGCTCATTCACCTGAAGCTAAGCCTGGTCAGGCCCGGCCAGAACTTGGATGAGAGCCCATCTGGGAAAAGCTTGGGTTGCTGCTGGAAGAGGTGTTGGTGAGGCCAGGAGGTGGTGCTTACACTGTGGTCTGTCGGTGGATCCCAATGTCCCAGTGCAGAGATGGGGAAATCATGTTGTAAAAAATGGCACCGTCCTTCAGATGAGACATAAAACTGAAGTCTTGACTCTCTGTGGTCGTTACAATACAACTTATTTTTATATACTGTAGCCCAAAGTCACACAAGGAGTGCCGCAATGGGTTTTAACAGGCCCTGCCTTTTGACGGTCCCCCCAGCCTCGACTCTCTAAGAAGACAAGAAAAAAACTCCCCAAAAAAAAACACTTGTAGGGGGAAAAAATGGTGGAAAGGCATTTCAAAGAGAGACCCCTTTTCAGGTAGGTTGGACGTACAGTGCGTGTCAATACAATACACAGAACAGAACACAAGATCCTTCATAAAGAGCAGGGTGTACCCCAATGTCCAAGCTAAACTGCCCAAAGTGGCCTGGTCATTCTGGTCCCCTAATCATCCCCTGTCTCTAACTTGCTGTCTTTCTCAACCCTTCACCACTTGACAGCTAATGTGTGGTGAGCGTACTGGCACAAAAATGGCCGCCGTCACATCATCCAGGTGGGTGCTACACATTAGTGGTGGTTGAAGCTGCTCCTAAGCACTTTGAGTAGCGAGAAAAGCGCTAAATAAATGTAAAGAATTACTATTACTTTATCTAATTGTTATGCTGTCCCCATATCTCGTCCATATCCTTCTTAAAGGTTCTCGAGGTTTCTGCTTTAACTCCATGGCTCGGCAGTTTGTTCCAGACCTCTGTAACTCTTTGTGTAAAGAAGTGCTTCCTGGTTTCAGTCTCACTGTATATCCGCTTCTCCTTAAGTTGCACTTGTTTCCTCCGAGTTTGTGATAAACTCCAAGATTTCTGCTTGGTCAGCTTTATCGATGCTTTTGAGGATTTTAAATACCTGGATTAGGTCTCCATGCAGTCTCCTGTGCTTGACACTAAACAGGTTTCATTCTTCGAGTCTGTCACTGTAGGTCATGTCCTTCAGTCCCATGATGCACTTGGTTGCTCTCCTCTGTACAGCTTCTTGTACTGCTATGTCTTTCTTGTACAGTGGTGACCAGAACTGCACACAGGACTCCAGATGTGGTGTTACTAGTGCATTATATAGTCTGACCATAACTTGATTTATATTCAACAGTTTTTACAATACAATATAACATTTGATTTGCCTTTTTCATTGCTTCTGTACATTTCTTAAGACACAATAACAGAATCCCACGCAGACATGGGAGGAACGCACTGCTTTACCATGGAGAGATTTTGGGGTGACCCTATCCTAAACCACAGATTCCTTTATTCCCATGCCCAGAGTCTTTGATACGTACTTTAGATCCACAGATATGTCTTCCACCCCCAGCTCTAGTTCTCTTATCCTTGTAGTCACCTGGGACTTTGAGATGATCCGAACTGCACCCATAATTGACTGATACTGTGCTTCATTTACTTCTCCAAGAAGACATCTTCTCTTCTCTCTGCATACCCCAGATGGTAAGGTACAGCAACAAAGGGAGGTCCGGTCAGGTCAGGTCAGGTTGGGGAGCATGCACTGGTAAAGTGCGTTGCCACATCCACCACACGACGAAACGGCTCGAGATCCTGGTTGGCTACCCCCCAGGCAGACATGCGGTCCAGTCCCACACTCCAGAAATGACCCTCTATCTGCCGCAGCCAGGTGTAATGCTGGTGTCCCCTTGGCCTGGTCCAGCCACTCTGGTCCTCAACAATCAGGATCCTGTGAGCCAGATCACCCTCGGGGATTCGCGACACATGTCCGTAGTGCCATAACTGATGATCCTTCTCAATGCAGGTAATGTGCCTCATTTGGGAGCGGGCAATAAACTTAAATTCAGTCATTACAGTCTTTTATATTCATGTTTAAAACACAATGAAATCATCACAACTGCACCTGACAAAAATTGTCCTGCACCTGATATGAGGTGGTTGGCATGAAACGCTCCCTCACCCTCCTTCTTAGGGGCATTTTACTCCATTCTTCCCTTTCTTTTTCTAGAACAGAGCCTTGAGGTCCGGACCAGGTTTTCAAATAGGCACACACCCCCAAACCATCTTCACTGGTGTTTTGTCGATTAGCCCGTAACAACTTGGGTGGGGTTTCACGGTAAAACCAGCGTCCTGAATCTACCCCCATGGGCCCTCTAATACAATTACCACTCAGCTCTGTCCACCTCTCTTCCGCAAGCTAAATTCTGTTATCGCTTATTCCTCTTAAACCAAAGCCACCTACATGTGGTCTCCAACTGCTTGCTAATATCATCCTGCAAGCGGGACTTCTAAACCTGAGAACCCCAAATTTACACCACAGTGAGTTCCCTGGGAATCCAGCGCAGTCGATGTACACTGAGAGCTTCTGGGGACTCCATCTGTTCTGCTTACATTCAAGATAAAGAGCTTCTTATTTCCTGAACTTACGCTAATTTGCTTCCTCAAACCTAAGAAGCCATCAATTATAGGAAGACCATCAGGTTTGTGGCCTTAGACCAAATGACGATATCGGGTTGCAGGCTATGCTGGTGATTTCCTTGGAAAATATGAGCTGCCTCTTCAAGTCCACCCGCATCTCCCAGACAAGTTCTGTGGCCCAGATCTCTTAAATGATAAGTTGGCATTATTCAAGCAGAAGTTTTTTCTTCACAAACATGGTATATACCATATGTATTAGCAATGCAAAATTGTGATCTAAACGTGTGCGTTTTCTATAAATTTAGAAAGCACTGGTGCTTTACAAGGGAGGCTATGGGACATGGGACACCACTGGATATCAAAAAGTTTCAATACAGTAATCCCTCCTCCATCGCGGGGGTTGCGTTCCAGAGCCACCCGCAAAATAAGAAAATCCGCGAAGTAGAAACCATATGTTTATATGGTTATTTTTATATTGTCATGCTTGGGTCACAGATTTGCGCAGAAACACAGGAGGTTGTAGAGAGACAGGAACGTTATTCAAACACTGCAAACAAACATTTGTCTCTTTTTCAAAAGTTTAAACTGTGCTCCATGACAAGACAGAGATGACAGTTCCGTCTCACAATTAAAAGAATGCAAACATATCTTCCTCTTCAAAGGAGTGCGCGTCAGGAGCACAGAATGTCACATAGATAGAGAAAAGCAAAAAAATCAATAGGGCTGTTTGGCTTAAGTATGCGAAGCACCGCGGCACAAAGCTGTTGAAGGCGGCAGCTCACACCCCCTCCGTCAGGAGCAGAGATAGAGAGATAGAGAGAGATAGAGAGAGACAGAGTTTGTTTTTCAGTCAAAAATCAATACGTGCCCTTTGAGCTTTTAAGTATGCGAAGCACCGTGCAGCATGTCGTCTCAGGAAGCAGCAGCACAAAAGATAGCAACGTGAAGATAATCTTTCAGCATTTTTAGACGAGCGTCCGTATCGTCTAGGTGTGCGAACAGCCCCCCCCCCCCCCACATCAGGCTCATTGAAAGTCAGCGCAAGAGAGAGAGAGAAAGTAAGCTGGGTAGCTTCTCAGCCATCTGCCAATAGCGTCCCTTGTATGAAATCAACTGGGCAAACCAACTGAGGAAGCATGTACCAGAAATTAAAAGACCCATTGTCCGCAGAAACCCGCGAACCAGCAAAAAATCCGCGATATATATTTAAATATGCTTACATATAAAATCCGCGATGGAGTGAAGCCGAGAAAAGCGAAACGCGATATAGCGAGGGATTACTGTATACAAAAATATGCCTTACATCTTCCCAATGCATACTTGTGACATCAAACGGGATATGGAAATAATCATTTTATCACATATTCCTGGTGCTATTTTTCCTGTGAAAAGGATACAGAAGAAAACCAAAACAAAACTGACCACTTGGCACAAAAAGTTTACTGTGATTTGTTCTTTCGAGAGGAAGTTACACCTCAGGGATGAAAGGTTATGGTGGTTTACAATGGAGGTTATGGGGCACGGGACACCAGCGGATATCAAAAGCTTAAAAACTTACTGGTAAAGTGGTAAAAGTTTCAATATACAAAAATACGCCTGACGTCTGTCCAATGCATATTTGTGACATCAAACGGGACCTGGAAATTTCATTTTTTCGCATATTCCTGGTACTATTTTTCCTGTGATAAGGATGCATTTTCTATTTGCTTGTCTGAGTTCTTACATAAATAAAGAACAAAACCAAAACAAAACCAACTACTCGGCACAAAAACGTTTACTGTGATTTGCTCTTTCGAGAGAAGTTACACCTCAGGGATGAAAGGTTATTGCGGAAAAAGACCAGCGCTGAGCAATCTTGCATGGCTGGACTTCTTTTAAAATGGCTGAATCTCATAATATTGGTGTTTTTTACTTCAAAAATGACACGTATAAACTTTTTTACAATGTGTGTGTGTAATCACAAGATGCGGATCAGTACTCAACAACTGTCTTGGCTTGAAAAATTGACATATTTGGTACGTTTTTAAGCGTTTCCTCCATACCCCATAGCCTTCATTGCAAAAGCACCAGTATGGGACAGATATTGTTCAAAATTTATAAAAAAAACATTTCACTTTGGAACACAACTTCAAACGGCAAATACGTTTATACCATTTTGTGAAACAATAACCTTAAAAATACCCAACTTATCCTTTAATGTGCCAAAAGCAAGTTAAATGGGTGTAGCAAAATCACACCATACAACCTGAATATTTCAGGAGCTGTCATAGACGATACTGGCTGACACACCCAATGTGCGTGGCACTCACTCTCTTAGGGTTACACTGCGGCGTCTCATGGTTTGGGTCTTCTTGGTGACTGTGTCCTCCTCTTTCTCCTCTTTCCTGCTTCTCTCTCTCTCACTCTGTTTTTCTCAGACCGTTGACTTTTTAAAATGTGTCAGGGCCAAGATGACCATCTCTAGTCCCTCTCTGTCCAGTATCATCATGACCAAGCATATCATCACATGTTCAAGAGGTGTGTATGAACAAAGATGTCCAATGACTTCAGAGTGTCACTTTTTTACACAAGTGGAAAGTCCAGAAAACGTCCATTAGAACTTGACCTTTCTTAAAATATCACTTTGCTGTGTTTAAATTTTTGAGGCATCTGTCAGCTCTTGTGACTGCAGAAAAATCCCCTCTCTGCGACAATGTCCTCTGTCTCTACTAAAACTTCCTTTTTCTGTGTTTAAAACGTTCTGCTTTTACAGTGGATAAAAGTTCTAGCATGAGAAAAGAACTTAACAGTTTTAACCAGTGGAACCAAATTACTGTTGGTACTTTTTTTATGGTGATACAGTGTGAGATTTGCCCGGACACCACCAGTCGGAAACCACATCTTTATCAAATCCACAAGTTTATTATTCATAAATAAAGACAGTTCCAAAACACCACACAATGCACACAGCAATAATCACCCTAATTCGGTCCTTTTCTCAGTCCTTAGCCACCTCTACTCTCCTCCTGGGAGCTTTGTCCAACTACCACTCCCGACTCTGGCTCCCCGACTGTAGGATGTGCCCGGATGTGCTCCAGGTGTCTGATGACATCCATCCGGCAACACTTCCTGGTGTGGTGGAAGTGCTGCCCTTTGCCCCGGAAGCACTCCGGGCATCCCTGGCAGGTTCCTCCGCCATCTTGTCGAGTGTGGTGGAAGTAACTATTTCCAAGTCCTACGAGGCTTGAGGCGCCCCCTGGCGGTGTCCACGGTTCCCAACAGGCCAGAAGCTCTTTGTTCTTCTCTCGTGGTCCTCTCCTACTCCAGGGCGGTTGCCCCCTCATGGCCCGGAAGCTATTCCTGCCACCTTCCGGTCCTTTTAGGCATCCCGGCCAGGTAATGACCCTGGCAATCTGCCACAACAGTGATATATGTGGGAGCGGGGTGACCCATGGAGATTCATGAATAGGTATTGCTACTCACTGGTACGCTACAAAAAAGTGCTGGTACGTTGAAACTTTGATTGTCACCATACTGTGACAATCGAACGAAGAGTGGAGAGTCCCCCAGGAAGATTCCTGAAGATGTTCTGGTACTCAGTGGTACCCTAAGAAAAGGTGCCAGTATGTTGAAAATTTGATTGTCGTGATACAATAACAGTTGATTTAAGGCCAGAGGACCCCCCAGGAAGATTCCTGAAGAGGTGCTGGTACTCACTATTGTGATGAAACTTCAATCGTCATTGTACAATGACAATTGAAGAGTGTTCGGGGTGGATTCCCCCATGAAGTTTCATTAAGAGGTGACTCAACTGGTACTCTGAGATAAGGTATTGTGGAACTTCGGTCGTCACAGTACAATGACAGTTGAGCGAAGAGTAGATTGGGGATCCAACATGAAGATTCACGAAGAGGTGCTGGTTACGCAGAATTACAGTAAGAAAAGGCTTTGGTATGGTGAACCTTTGATTGTCGCGGTACAATGACAGTCGATCGCAGAGAGGGCCGGGAAGAGAGCGGTCCCATGAAGATTTACAAAGAGATGTCAGTACTTACAGATATGATAACACCAGGTGCCACTATTCAATGTAAAATTGTAAGAGATGCCAGTAACAATGGTTTTAACATAATTTTACCATTAAGAAAAAATGGCTTCAATTCTTCTTAAAACTTTAAAAACAAGTATAAAATCACCTTCCCCCATGTATGCCAACTCTATGCAGGCTGTGTGAATCTCCTGGAGTCGCGCCACAGCAGTGCCAAGCACGTCATACCATCACTAGAATAAACATCTTTGAGGTAAAATCTAACGCTAATTCCTTGCTGTAAATACCACAAAGTTTTTTGTTAATTTAAAGATGACTTTTACTGTACATGTTGAGAGTGACATGTGTGGCGAATGGCCAGGGTTCTTACTTGGCTGGGACGCCTATATAATGGATATATATTATCTCTCCTGGAGCACTAGATGGCAGTGCAACCCCCTGGGTTGCAGCAGTGCCTTGGACTCCCACTGGGCAACATGGGAACTGGAGTTCAGCACAGCCCTGTTGAGTAGGGTGGGCACCACCAGGGGGTGCTGCAGGAATGGCTGAACCCTTTACTGCAGCACTTCCACCACACCAGAAAAATAATAATAATTCATTACATTTATATAGCGCTTTTCTCAGTACTCAAAGCGCTATCCACACAGGGAGGAACCGGGAAGCGAACCCACAATCTTCCACAGTCTCCTTACTGCAAAGCAGTAGCACTACCACTGCGCCACCTGTGAGGAGAATACGGGACACCTGGAGCACTTCCAGGCGCTCTATAAAAGGAGCCAAATTACTCCATTCGGGCAGCCAGAGTTGGGAGAAAGAAGACGAAGCTTGCTGGGAGGAGTGGAGGCAGAAAGAAAGACAAGATGAGAGAAGAAAAAGAAAAATAACACGCGAGCTGAACTTGTTTCCCGAGTTTGTCTGTGTCAGGGTTGGGGAGCTGGGCCATACACGCTAAGGATTGATGTTCAGTAGGAATGGCTTCATATTGACCAAATCTTTGCCTTTAGACAGATTCTGGAGCAGACCGCTGAATGTGTATATTACATTCATTGATTTTGAAAAGGTGTTTGACAGAATACACCAGGAAACCTCAGATCCTCAAATCCTCAGATGGTATGGGATATCAGTGAAGATCACTAATCCTTATACCAAGATTTCAGGTGCAAAGTGACCTGCTGGGATCATACTGAGAGGAGGCTTCACTGTGGAGATTGGAGTTAAGCAAGGATGTACAGTATCATATCTCCGTTCCTTTTCATTCTTGTTGTGGACCCAGTTACCTTTTTTGCATATGTTTTGGGAGTGCCCCCACCTAGTCTCGACTTTATGGTTGTCTATCGCTAAATTTCCCTCAACTTCTTTCACATTAACATCTCTTTCTTTCCTCAGATTTTTCTCATATTGGACCTCTCATCTGTCCCTCTCTCTTCCATCCAGTATAGCAGTGGTCCCCAACCTTTTTGACAGCAAGGACCACTTTGTTAGATGCAAATTTTTCCACGGACCGGTCGGGGGGGCGGTCGTTAGGGCAGTTTTGTACACAATTTACATAACATTTCTATTATTATTAAGTTATTAAGCAGTTCGCATACGTTTGCAACCTGAGATTCTTCTTCTTTTTTTGCATATAACAAAGACATATGCTTTGCAGGGCGGCACGGTGGCACAGTGGGTAGCGCTGCTGCCTCGCAGTTGGGAGACCTGGGTTCAATTCCCGGGTCCTCCCTGCGTGGAGTTTGCATGTTCTCCCCGTGTCTGCGTGGGTTTCCTCCGGGCGCTCCGGTTTCCTCCCACAATCCAAAGACATGCTGGTTAGGTGGATTGGAGATTCTAAATTGGCCCTAGTGTGTGCTTGGTGTGTGGGTGTGTTTGTGTGTGTCCTGCGGTGGGTTGGCACCCTGCCCGGGATTGGTTCCCTGCCTTGTGCCCTGTGTTGGCTGGGATTGGCTCCAGCAGACCCCCGTGACCCTGTGTTCGGATTCAGCGGGTTGGAAAATGGATGGATGGATGGATGGATATGCTTTGCATTTGCCATTCCAACAGATTGCACATCACACACATTAACACTGTTATCGTTTTTTTCGTGTCTGCCGTTTCTATAGGAGGGTGACAATGAGTTAAATTCCAATGGATGTTTTTCAAATGTTGACAAGCAATAAGCAAAAGGTATCACTGAAAACCACAGAAAACAAAAACATCAAAAAAAACAGTACGAGGAAAGTTCGAAGAAAGAATTTTTTTTACAATGTTTCTGTTTGGGGATCGTTGTGCAAACGTGCACATCTGAGCTGCGACCACAGATCTAACTGCTCTGTGGATGATTCATTCAAGCATTTCAAGGTCACTTCGTTGTAATGAAAGCATCTGCTGAATGTACTTCGTAGTAACGCGATTTCTATAGACTCGCGTCATATGGGGAAACTGTCGGGACCGTAACAATACTTTGTTGTAATACTCTCTCACCTCGGTCTCTCTCCTCTCTCTGCGCCGCTGCAAAGCCCCGCCCGCCAAGCGTTCTGAAAAGTCTGAGTGAGTCTCCGTTGCCGGCAGTTCTCTCGCGGCCCGGCTGTCAGACGGCTGCGGCCCGGTAGTGGGTCGCGGACCGGTGGTTGGGGACCCCTGCAGTAGAGGATGATTTGTCTAGGCAAAACAGTTCCAAAGACATTTTTACCATTCCTTCTAAAAATCTCCTTTACATCTTGGAAAGCTTTGTTTTTCAATCTTATTCTCCTGGAAGTCAGCGGCGGTGACCAATGGGTCATCAACTTCATACATTACAAAATGGCGTGCTCTGGAGGAAATTGTTTGGAGGTGAATGGTTGCCATCATTCTATTTTTCTTTTTCTTAAATTTTTTCTAAGTGGGGTTTTTCGTTTGGGCTACATTTCCTTCTATTATTACTGTTGTTATTATGGTCTTCTTTTGACTGTTTATATTATGAGAAACCTATTGGATAGACTGCAGTGGGTTGGCACCCTGCCCAGGATTGGTTCCTGCCTTGTGCCCTGTGTTGGCTGGGGTTGGCTCCAGCAGACCCCCGTGACCCTGTGTTCGGATTCAGCGGGTTGGAAAATGGATGGATGGATATTGGATAGAATGTATTCAATTGCTCATTAACGTTATTTAAATTTCAATAAATACTTGATCTGAAAAGAAACCTTTGTATCTTTTCATTTTGTTAGAAAATGAATTTACAAGTTACAACTTTTTTCTCTGCCATTTGATTATAATTTTGTGTTTCTTGGCTCTGGTTTCATGTACCCTTTATGGCTTTCGACTTACCGTTCTGTTCTTTGATTATGATTCTGTCTACACATCCTGAACTTTGTTATTTAATTATTTATTATCTTACCGGTTATGAGTCCTGCGTGAACTCTGATTTATCTTTGCCATTTTCTTATTTCATTTTCTCTCAAAACTGTTGTGGTTTTGTTGTGTACACTACATAACATAATGTCAGAATAATCCAGCAATTTTAACTTTTTGACAACACTGACGCTGAAACGGCTCATATGTGATAAACGACTGAGAAAAATTAAAACTGAGACTACTTAGCTAACAAAAACAATGCTAACTTCTGCAATCAACAACGATAAGTCCAAAATAACAAGGCCAAAATATTAAAGAACCTAAGAAGTGAAAACTGAATAATCAAGAGAGATCTAAAGTTACCAAAAAAGGGAAAAGGAGCACAAAAGGAAGCACAGAACTGATCTGCTGTGATGGCAAAGTGGGCAGATCTAAAGCCAGCTGTCATGATTAGGTTCATGTGATTTTATTTTGTAAATTCTAATGTCCTGACCACTATTTTCAGGCCCTTCTATCACTGCCAATTCGGGAGACGTCATTAGCACCACATCCTGGGCGTGGCTTTAAGGGTCATGACCTGCGGGTAATCAGTGCGACGGGATAAAAAATCGACTGGTGGTTCCTTTCGTTATCCAATCTACAAATACAACCTCCAAAAACAAAACAAAAAAGAACTCTTTGCTTTTTGTGCTTCTTCCAAATTCCGTTCAGTTTAATCTCTTTGCCTCTTTTCTCGACTGTAGTTCTTCTCTGTCGTTAGAATTTGACAGTTAGGGTTATTTTAATTTGATTTGGTTTCAATTTTTATGTGTTTCTTCTGGTTAACTCGGTAAAAATTCATATGTGCATTCCTCAGCAGGAGACCAGTCACAAGGATGAGGAAATGACAGAGAGGCATAGTCACGAAGACACGAACCAAAAATACCAAAACCCAGTAAGTCTATGAAAATACACAAGGTTCTGTCTCCTCAAATAGATTTTTAAATAGCTAAACACACTGCAATCATTCACACAAACATCCAGAAATGTTGGGTATGGGTTTAGGTGCATGACATCTCCAGCTGCCATATGCTAGAAACAGCAAGTTGGTGTTAACGACAACTTGGCCACAGCTAATAAAAAAATACAGTGAACCCTCGTTTATCACGGTTAATCCATTCCAGACTCTACCGTGATAAACGAATTTTCGCGAAGTAGGATTCTTTATTTATATATCAAATATTTTCGCAGTTAGAGTATAGAAAACCTGTTTACGACCTTCTAAATACGTTTTTTAACATTATGAGAGCCCTCTAGACATGAAATAACACCTTTAGTCACCATTACACTCGTATTACCCAATATATTAGACAAAATAAGAGAAAATAAGACATATTAGACGTTAAAAATATATTATTATTATTGTACTGTACATTTAATTACACACACACACACAGTTCTTACACACAACCACTAACCTATGAAGGCACGAGCTCAGTAGGAGAGTCTTCAGGTTGTAAGCTGGAGCGCTGATCGCACCCTCAGAGGACACTGACGCCCCTGGGAAAACCCCTGAAACAGCGGACAGTCTACCTTCATATTGCTCCTTACCCTTCTTACTTGCGCTATAACGCGCGATAAACCTCTCACACGGTACTCCGCTTACTTAAAAGTATTGTGCAGCGCCTCTCAGCTTTGGAATTGGTTGTTTTGTTTCTCTTTCTCTCTCTCTCTCAGACATTCTCTGCTCCTGGTGGAACTGTCACCTCTGACTTGTCATGGAGCATGTTTAAACTTTTGAAAAGAGACAAATGTTTGTTTGCAGTGCTTTGAATAAAGTTCTTTTTTTTTCTACAACCTCCTGTGTCTCTGTGCAAATCTGTGACCCAAGCGTGACAAGGTGGTGCAGTAACTTCAGCAGGTGCGTCGTTGTCTTCTTCCGCTGAAGGAGTACTAGGAGTAGGCAGTGGGTGTCTGGGTACGCGGCTGAAGAACATCTTGATAGGCAGTTGCTGGCGCTGTCTTTTCATATGCGTGAGGAGGCTTTTGTAGGGTATTGCCATCTTTGATCATATCCATGAGTTTCACCTTCTCCTGGATGGTAAGCATCTTCCTCCGGTGCTTAGTTTCATTGTCAGAAGGCTTAGAAAAAGCAGCACGTTTAGGAGCCATCATGGGTCTTAGATAAAAGTTCTCAGAGAGCGCACGCGTAGTGACATAAGCGTGTATGAGAAAAAATCGCGATAGAGTGAAGCCACGAAAGTCGAAGCGTGATATAGCAAGGGATCACTGTACACAAAATGGTGAACCCCTAAATTGAAAACAAAAATCTAAATGTCAGCCAGACAAACATTAGAATAGAAACAATTGCAACTGAAAAGAATACATTCAGTACATACAAGTAATGTACAGGAGTGGACTCTACAGTTTTCAAACCCTTAAAAGTGTAACAAAAACCTATTAAGAGAAATGAATACCACAGCAAAGAAATAGTGGCCACAGGCTATTTAAATAGCCCACAAGTACTGCAGCCTACGGATTGCAGCATCCAGATGACTGTTACGTTAATTTTTTTAATGATATGGAAAACTACAAAAAAAAAAAGTTCTTTTTACATTTTTTTGCAAGCTTCAGATTGGTTTTCTTTAATTTTAAAGCACAATGAATCAGAATTTAGTTTTTTGCCAAGTCGTTGTTATGACGAGATGACCTGTTATTATAGGGGATGTGATTATGGAAGTGGCATGTGACAACATCATCAGTGTGACTGTACAAAAGTCTATATTGGGAATAAAACTTTGTCCATGATTGTGGATACACAATAAAAAGCTTGCTGATTGTTTTCCCTTACGCTTTCTTGGTTTACTGTCATTCTGCTAAGCTCTTTTTTTTCCATTTTTGGGTATTGTTATGGTTTTGACTATCAATCTCTTTCACTCTTTGACTTTTTTGGTTTCAACTCTCACTGTTCTTTTTGTTTTATGCTCATCTCCTGATCCTTTTCACCTCGCCCTTGTTGTTGCCACTGCTCTATCTTCTGATATCTTCCTCTACTATTCATAAACATGGTTTATTGTTAGTGAAGGGTGGAACTAGGTGGAAAAGAAAATAATGTAGAATTAAATAAATTGTTAAAGAGGGACCTGGGCATCAAAATGGCTGAGGCAGATTTATAGCAGATGAAATGTAATGCAAGTAAATATAAAATATTACATGTAGGAAGCAAAAACGTTAACAGTTGAGTAAACAACAGGAGGTTTGAAACTGTTTGATCTGAGAGTCATACTGGACCCTCACTATCTATAGCAAGGCAGAAGTGATCCATAAGGCTAAAAAGATGTTATGTAACATAATGTGTTTAGTACAAGTCAACTGAGGTTATGCACACGTTATATAGTGAATTTCCCCTTGGGATTAATAAAGTATCTATCTATCTATCTATCTATCTATCTATCTATCTATCTATCTATCTATGATAGTGAATTAATAAAGTATCTATCTATCTATCTATCTATAGCACACCGGTAAGGCCTCATGGGGAGTCCTGTGTGCAGTTTTGAACTCATTGACATAGCAGTCTGGAGAAAGTCCAGAGAAGAGCAACTAGCCTGATTCTGGGACTAAGGAGTATGAGTTATTATGAGACAGTGAAAGTGCAGAACCTTTTCAGTTTAAGCAAATGGAGATTTAAGAGGTGACATGACTGAAGTGATTGAAATTATGAAGAGAATTAGTGCAGTGGATCTCAGCTGTTACTTTAAGATTAATTCTTCTACAAGAACATGGGGACATAATTGGAAACTTGTTAAGGGAGGAATTCACAAAAATGTTAGAAAGCTTTTCTTCAAACAAAAGAACTATACACTCATGTAATAAGTGAATAAGTGACCAAGTACTGTGGTGGAAAGTAACACTTTAGGGATCTTCAGATCCTGACTGGATGTTACTTTGGACAATCTAGGTGAATAGGACAGACAAGTTTGTTGGGCAGAACGTGGTATTTTAGTTTTTTAATAAATCTGAAAAAAATTCTAATATCCTGTTTTTACTGTCGTTATGGGGTACTGATTGTTGCTTGAACAAGGCAAAACTAAATTATTTTTGCACAATGCTGCAACATAATGAAATATGAAAAAGTGAAGGGGTTTGAATACTTTATTAAGGTAACGGATCATTAAATTCTTTCTACTACTTATAATTTTTATTTTCAAGCAGATGACGATGAACTGAATTGATGGTTCCTGATGGTCTGGACCAATAAAAATCATCCATCCATCCATTTTCCAACCCGCTGAATCCGAACACAGGGTCACGGGGGTCTGCTGGAGCCAATCCCAGCCAACACAGGGCACAAGGCAGGAAGCAATCCCGGGCAGGGTGCCAACCCACCGCAGCAATAAAAATCATTATAGACTTATTTGTATGATGATTATTGATTGTATCGAATGCTCCCTAATACAAGTGCATCTCAATAAATTTGAATATCATTGAAAAGTTAATTTATTTCAGTAATTCAGTTCAAAAAGTGAAACTCATATATAGATTCATTACAAATTGTGATATATTTCAAGCATTTATTTTTCATTTTGCTGATTATGAATTTTGAAAACTCAAAATTCAGTATCTCAGAAAATTAGAATATTACACAAGACCAATAAAATAAATTGATTTTTAAATACAGAAAATTTGGCCTACTGAAAAGTATGTCCATGTATGCACTCAATACTTGGTCGGGACTCCTTTTGCATAAATTACTGCATCAATGCAGCGATCAACCTGTGGCACTGCTGTTATGGAAGCCCAGGATCCTTTGATAGAGGCCTTCAGCTCGTCTGCATTGTTGGGTCTGGTGTCTCTGATCTTCCTCTTGACAATCTATGAGGTTTAGGTCAGGCGAGTTTGCTGACCAATCAAGCACAGTGATACACACCATGGTCATTAAACCAGTTATTGGTTCTTTTGGCAGTGTGGGCAGGTGCCAAATCCTGCTGGAAAATGAAATTAACATCTGCATAAAGCTTGTCAGCAGAGGGAAGCATTAAGTGCTCTAAAATTTCCTGGTAGACGTCTGGCTGTGCTGACTTTGGACTTGATAAAACACAGTGGACCATCACCAGCAGATGACATGGCTCCCCAAATCATCACCGACTGTGGAAGCTTCACACTGGAACTCAAGCAACTTAGACTCTGTGCCTCTCCACTCTTCCTCCAGACTCTGGGAACTTGATTTCCGAATGAAATGCAAAATTGACTTTCATCCGAAAAGAGGACTTTGGACCACTGAGCAACAGTCCAGTCTGTTTTCTCCTTAGCCCAAGTAAGACGCTTCTGATGTTGTCTCTGGTTCAGGAGTAGCTTGATACAAGAATTGTGACAGTTGTAGCTGATGTCCCGGATACGTCTGTGTGTGTGAGGTGGCTCTTGCAGCACTGACTCCAGCTACAGTCCACTCCTTGTGAATCCCACCCAAATTCTTGAATGGGCTGTGTTTCACAAACCTATCAAGACTGCAGTTATTCCTGTTGCTTGTGCACCTTTTTCTGACACATTTTTTCCTTCCATTCAACTTTCCATTAATATGATTGGATACAGCACTCTGTGAACAGCCAACTTCTTTAGCAATTACCTTTTGTGGCTTATCATCCTTGTGGAGGTGTCAATCTGTCTTCTGGACAACTGTCACGTCAGCAGTATTCCCCGTGATTGTGTGGCCTACTGAACCAGACTGAGAGACCATTTAAAGGCTCAGGACACCTTTGTAGGTGTTTTGGGTTAATTAGCTGAGTGGAGTGTGACACCATGAGTCTACAATATTGAACTTTTTCACAATGTTCTAGTGGGTGGCACAGTGGCGCACTGGTAGCGCTGCTACCACGCAGTAAGGAGACCTGGGTTCGCTTCCTAGGTCCTCCCTGCATGGAGTTTGCATGTTCTCCCCGTGTCTGCGTGGGTTTCCTCCCACAGTCCAAAGACATGCATGCAGGTTAGGTGCATTAGCGATCCTAAACTGTCCCTAGTGTGTGCTTGGTGTTTGTGCCATGCGGTGGGCGGGCACCCTATGCTGGCTGGGATTGGCTCCAGCAGACCCCCTGACCCTGTGTTCGGATATAGTGGGTTGGACAATGACTGACTGACAATGTTTTAATTTTCTGAGATACTGAATTTTAGGGTTTTCATTAGCTATAAGCCATAATCATTAAAATGAAAATAAACGCTTGAAATACTTGTATATCACTCTGTGTGTAATGAGTCTATATACGAGTTTCACTCTTTGAATTACTGAAATAAATTAAATTTTCGATGAGATTCTAATTTATTGAGGTGCACCTGTATATTCTCTATCTTAACCAGAAAACCAGAGTAACCGGAGAAAAATTCACAGACTTGGTGATGATGTGGTCCACCACTTACTTTGGAATGTTTAGAAATCACTTCAGTTTTATTTATTTATTTCATTTATTTATAAAGCACTTTAAAAACAACCTCAAGGCTGACCAAAGTGCTGTACAAAGAAAAACAACACATAAACACATAAGAACTGAAGAGATTCTTAACAGAAAGTATAAAAAGTATACAAATAGCCAACATATTATACAGGGTTAAAAGCCAGAGAGTAAAAATGTGTTTTTAAATAGGATTTAAAGGCAGCTAGCGAAGCAGCTTGCCTAACGTGCAACGGCAAATCGTTCCAGAGTTTTGGGGCTGAAACTGAAAAAGCTCGATCACCTCGGAGTTTGCATCGTGCCTTGGCAACGCGTAAAAGCATCTGGTCTGCTGACCTGAGAGACCAAGACAGTATGTAAGGGTGCAGCAGTTCCGACAAATAAAGAGGGGCACACCCATTAAAAGATTTAAAAACAAATACAAGGATCTTAAAATGGATTCGAAAATGAATTGGAAGCCAGTGGAGGGAAGCCAAAATCGGGGTAACATGCTCATGCTTTCTTGTGCCAGTTAAAAATCGAGTAGCAGCGTTTTGCACAAGCTGTAGGCGAGCCGTGGTTTTAACGCTTAGATATGACACACAGTTCGACTCGTCCAAAGGTCTATCCATCTATGCAAGGTGCGAGTTGCCTTCAGCAGAAATTATTTGAAGGACTTGAAGCTGTGCAGGCCACATCAACCGACCCCAGGGGTTCGCTTCACTAATGGGATATCAGGGGTCAAAATTACTCACAAAACTTCAATAGGTAATATAGTATAATATAGATGGTGCAGACCTATAAATATCTGGAAGTGCAGCTGGATGATAAATTAGACTGGACTGCCAATACTGATGCTCTGTGCAAGAAAGGACAGAGCCGACTATACTTCCTTAGAAGGCTGGCGTCCTTCAACATCTGCAATAAGATGCTGCAGATGTTCTATCAGACAGTTGTGGCGAGCGCCCTCTTCTATGCGGTGGTGTGCTTGGGAGGCAGCATTAAGAAGAAAGACGCCTCACGCCTGGACAAACTGGTGAGGAAGGCAGGCTCTATTGTTGGCATGGAGCTGGACAGTTTAACATCTGTGGCAGAGCGAAGGGCGCTGAGCAGGCTCCTATCAATTATGGAGAATCCACTGCATCCACTAACTAGTATCATCTCCAGACAGAAGAGCAGCTTCAGCGACAGACTGCTGTCACTGTCCTGCTCCACTGACAGATTGAGGAGATCGTTCCTCCCCCAAACTATGCGACTCTTCAATTCCACCCGGGGGGTAAACGTTAACATTATACAAAGTTATTGTCTGTTTTTCACCTGCATTATTATCAATCTTTAATTTAATATTATTTATTGTATCAGTATGCTGCTGCTGGAGAATGTGAATTTCCCATTGGGATTAATAAAGTTTCTATCTATCTATCTATAGGCACATAGAGTGTCGTTTTATGCCAACATGATCACGTTTGATATTTCATTCCTTACCGGTAGTTCTAACTCTCAAACAGACATTCTTGGAAGATTAAAAATTACAAATTTCAAACATAAGCATGTGGTGTATCGTTTTAAACTGTTTCATCGTCAGTGATTATGAATACGATGTTATTTTTTATCCTTTACTAGGGATCTAGTCCTATACGGACTTCTATCGGGAGTGAAAAAAATGACAAATTTCGGCAATCCTCCGAATACCGGTCCCAAATTATTTAACAACTGTTTTCCTATCGAGTGGACAATACTACACTGAAAGCCGCGAAAAAACATTTATTGCAAGACAATAAGATGTATTTCCAATATTTTGTATTAATTCCAGCACAACAGCTGCAACGTCTCTTAGTGGTAACGGTTCAACACGGAGCAACTAAATGTTGTAGTTATCGCTGAGCAAATGCATATAATTGCCGAAAAGATTGCGTTTGTGGCAGTTGCGCCACAATATATGCAACCTATATTTTTAAATAAGTAAGCTGGTTATAACTAACCTTATTGCTCCCGCTCCTAAATATTGTCCACTCGATAGGAAAACAGTTGTTAAATAATTTGGGACCGGTATTCGGAGGATTGCCCAAATTTCTATTAATTTGAGAATATTTAGACTTGAAACACTTAAACGAAGTTTCACAGTTTCTATATGACGGAACTATTCTTGTGTATTATGTACTTCTACCATATTAAGCAAGTCATTACATTTCTTATAAACTCACCGAATTATAGTGGTTTACGCTAATACAGAAATACAGATTTTTAATTTCTTCGTTTGAGTATCTTCACTCGGCACGACGTTGCTCAGATAACCTTCGACTCCGTGTGACCTTGCACTAGAAACATACTCAAATAGCGAAAATGGATGGATATATTTGCATTCAAGAGAAACTTCTATTGACATGTGTTCGCAAACACTTCTCTTACGACCTACCTATCTCGTTATTTTGACACAAGTGGCTTCCCGTACTAAGCAGCGTACGGTCGCAGGAAGGCTGTCAGCTCTGGGGGAGGGGTCAAGCGAGAATGCGTCGTGCGTCACACCGCTGCGTGTGACGTTACAGTCGGCGGAAAGCTGTTTGTTCTGGATTCGGGGAGGAAGATCTGCGCGCGTACCAAAAAGCCACTTAAAAGAGAAGGTAAATAAATGTTTTTAAGTATGTAACCTTTTCGAATGGCAGCTGGTTATGTGTTTGTGCTTTAAGTTCGGTAATGTACCTAAATAAACGGTAGAAATAACGTCTTCTCTTGTGCAAAAAGCTCAAAAAGATTCTCCCCTAGAAAGGCCTACTGCCTTCGAGGTAAGGAAGATGGAAAATCTGACAACGAACTGAAAGGCCGCGTTGTATTTCTAAGCCGAGGCACAGTGGCGTAAACTCGTTGTGCTTTTCCGACTGCACTTGTTTTTTCTCCTACCATTTCCGTGCGGTTTTCGGCAGTGTCAGTCGCTCTTTTGTCGGAAGAGGGGGCGAACCGTGACTACGCCGAGGTTGTTTGTTTGTAGCCCAAGGCTGTATTCTTGACGCGTGTTACGTGCGTATCCTGGCGTAACGTGTGTAGAGGAGCTCTGCGGCTGCGTACAAAATCTTACGCAGAGCTGTCCGCGAATACAAGCGCATATATCCGCCGCCATCCCTCCAGCAGATTCGACACATTTTTTTTTTAAGTGCGCTTGTGGTCATCGTGTAATTTTTTTTCCCCCACGTTCACAGTGCATTCAGAGGTCTGACAATCTTCTGAAGGTAGATGTTGGAGTGGGATGTTTAAAGGGATAGATAAATGTTGCTGAGATTACCAGCGTCGTAGGTGTTACAACGAAGAGATGGATCACACCTTTCTTGCCCCGGTAAAGACACGTTAAATACGTTAGGCGACGATTGAAAATTCATTTGATCTGATGGCTTTTTAAAGTGTGGCTGCACAGCTGATCAACACGCCATAATGTGCTTACGTCATACGTGTATCCTTAAAATCAGCGACTGATACATTAGTAACAGAAGATACTGCAGAAATGTTAATTCCCATATTCCGAAGAAACTCTGTAGCATCTTCTCTGAATGTGTGTTTTTATTTGGGGAGTACATCCCGTTCAAGGTTGCTTCCAGCCTCGCGATAGTTTCTCCTCCGGCGGCCATCGACTCTGCATTGGAGGTTAAAAAATTAAAAGGTAATTATGGCGACGTTCGATCGTGCAGTTTGGCTCACGTAATAACAACATGATTCGAATATTCACGTCTTCAACACTTGTATTTAACCTGAACATTGATCGCGAGGCTTGCGGCGTTCTGTCCCCACCCCCGATGGGGTGTAGTCAAGACTGACGCTGTGCAAAAGAGGGTTGTGACCAGGATATGGCTTTTATAAATCAATACTGAAAGCCCCAGATGTGACACCATCGTGTGACTTTAATATTGACAATTAAATGGACTTTAGCAGGCATTTGTTTCGTCCATGTGTGATTATTGGTATATGATGGAGACAAGAATTGTGTCATAAATTAGGTTTATTTAACACCAAATCCCCACGCTTTACAAGATAATGTATATAGTGCGGAATCGCTTGTTGGTTCGGTGCCTATACTGGCAGCAACTTACAAGACGTTAGCTCTTCACTGGTTTCACATTAATGTGTGTATATATACACGTCTGTGTGTTTGTGCATATTAGTAGGCAAGTGTAGGATTGTGTGCGATTGACACCTGAGTGTTGTCAAAAGAGCAATATATGCATGCTTTAAAATTTGGTTTTAATTTGATGACCGATAATACTATGATTTAGCTCTCAAAGTGTACGCTTTCTGACATTACTTTTCAAAACTCGACTCATTGGTGCCGAATTGGTTTTCGGGTGGGTATCATCCTTTTCTGTTCTGGACTGTATATGTTGTATGAGTTGAACAGCTACTTCTTGTTTATGTTGGTGTTATTAACGCATATGCACACAATTGTTCACATGCATGTGTAGATTGTGCAATTGAGCCGAAACTTTTGTTTCAGAAAGCCGCTGCTGGAGAAGGTTATACAGAGTTATTCCGGCTTTGGTCGTGAATACCAGTATGCGGCTGTGCTGATAGGGTTGCCAGCTTTTGTTTAGTGTTGCTGCGATTAAATAATTCCAGTATTATTACAAATGAGAATGTTTCCCCGGTCGGAAAGGAGTTCTGCGGTGTCTGCGCAGCTGAAGCAGTAGCCAGCATTACAGAAGTCGCTTGCGCAACATGCGTTGCGCTCTTGCCGAAGCGCCCAGGCTAGTTACGGTACGCTGCTTACGTAAAAGTGGAAGGCAATAGCCATCAGCGTAGCCGGCGAAACAGATTTTTGAAAAGGGGAGAGTGTTGGTTCGGGGCTGCGCGAAGCTGTGCGATATCGTTTTTTGGGTTGTCCATCCGACTTGAGTAATTTCATTTTAAAGGAGGATATCGTCCTTAGAAACCAAAGGGCGGTGTATTTATGAGGACGGCCGCACCGGATTTGCAGTTTGGATCTATAAAAGAGAAAAAAAAAAACGAGGAGGACTCTGCGCTTCCTGCGACCGCCATTTTGTGCCTTTTTTTCAGGAAGATGATCTCGACTGCATATAAACCCGAGTAAGGAAGCACCATTTCTTGCTACGATCTGTGTCACTGCCCGCCGCTTTGTGTTTGCGAAGCCTGTCGTAGTGTGCCAGTGTTCGGCGCGTCCTTTCCGCCATTTCCATCACGTACCGGCAAGCTGCAGTGCACCCACTCACCCTCCTCCCCTTCTCCTGTAGCTTATTCCTGGAAAGTTGCACAATGTGTTTCATGCATTCTAGGTTCTCCAATACCTTTTTCTGGCCATGTGTAGTTTTTATTAGACTGTTCGGCAACCGGTTGTTCGCCCGGCTTTTGCGGCGGCGCTTCTGGCTTGTCATTTTTGGTAGGTGCATGGAGGCGCTTTTGTTGTATGTTTGAGGGTCATTTTAGGATTTGGTATTGCAGAGGAGCAAGTTAAGTGCGCAGCCAGTTGTATTGATTTCAGGAGGGGAAAACCGCGATTGTTTTCTCTTTATAACTCCTCCTTGTTCGAGTCTTGACGTTTATCGCAGTGTTTGCTTTTTAAGAAAACGATTGAAGAAGCCTTTGGGACAAGGTTTAGGTATTTCCATTAAATAATTGTATACTTCTTTGCATTGTAAACCACTGTCACTATCGTCAGATTCTTCCTGCTTAATGTTTTACATTGAATGTTTCACGTTTGTTAACTGAATATCAGCAGCACCCAAAGATGCCCCTAAAGTCGCTGACATGTGGTGTGCCATCAAACCATTTTAGTGCTGATTATTGTGCAATTACACTGGGGACACATGTTGGGGGTTATCCATCAACCAAAACCACGCCCATTTCCCCCCAAACTAATGTATGTGTATGTATGTATGTACTGTATGTATGTGTGTATGTATATATGGTAAGCAACCATTCTGTCAACTCAACATGAAAAGACTTCCAATGAAAATATGTGAGTGGGAGTCATCTTTACACATTAAGTATAATTTTCTGTCAGGTGTACTATATATATGGGGTTGTGAGGAGTTATACTATTGCCACCTGGGCCAGAGAGTTTACGCCTGCAGCCAAATGTCTACTGTCACTTGTGTACTGAAAAGAGTTGGGTAGATAAAGCTAGCACTTGTGCAGTAAAAAAAACTTTGTTAATTGCATGATGAGAATTTCTGTGACTACTCTACCTTAATTTGTAAACACTTAAATGTAATTCTTCAGGGGCATCATCTGTTACATCAATATTAGATACAACTTCATAATTTTATTTTGGTGGTAGCGGAGCGCCATTAAACTGATAGTGTAAAGTGCATGTCTGTCATGTAGTGTTTCTGCTGATGAAATATTAAGTGTGACAAAGCTGACACGTTGTTTTTGAGTTTTTTAAATTTTAACATGGAAATCCTTTCTTGTTTACCCCCCTTTAATAGATGTCCACCTTTTGATGTGTTCTAATATAATTTTGATGGTTTACGGTGTTCCATATACTTTAGAAAAGCAGTGTTCACGTGTTAGTGTTGTGAATGTTGTCTGGCTTCATTAAGTTTGTGCACTTGGGCTCCCAGATTCCATCCATTAAGTTCTTGGTACTTTAGAGGCATTTCTATACAGTCTTAATGCTTGTTATGCATTGTTAGACACTCTCCCTATATGTTGAACTTAATTTGTATCTTATGAATTACAAAGATGGTTGTACCCAAAGCAATTCACAAGTTGTAGACGAATTATTCTGAATTCTTATTATACTTTTATTGCATTTTAACTGGGTGTATCTCAAACAATACCCAAGGGAGTGACTAGTGAAATAGATGATAATAAAAGTTCAAAAACTCTCATTTGTTGTACTTGGATAAAACACAAGTACAAATTGCTGTAAGCATCACAGGTTGAATATATTAGCTTTTGATTCTTTTTGAAAATTGCAGATACTTTTTCTGTGTCATTTGTGATAAAGATATTTTCATCACTTTTGTTCCAAGGGTCAAAAGTTGGAATCAATTTTTTTTTTATCAGCAATGTTATCACAATAATCATCACAATAAAATAATGTTAAATGAGCATTTTGATGCCATCCATTGATTGCAAGCTGCATTTTAAAACAACAGGCTTTGAAAATGGCTATTCTGATATTCATAACATTGCAACATTGAGATTTTGTGCTATATAGCCACAAGACCGTTTCAGTAGGTTTTTACAGCAGTGCTCATATGGATATTTTTTGAAATTTAAATCTGTAAACAAATTATTATTATATAGAATTCATTTTAAAATGCATTTTTAAAACTGAATTCACAGCAGCTTTCTTTTTGTCAAGTTCACCATTGATATATTGAGTATTGCATGTCAAACGTTTTGCTTATTTGAGTGTTCCATTTTAAACCGATTGTTTTGTTTTGATGTGTCATATGAGTTCCCACCTTTTTCATGTTGAATTTTTTTTTTTTTTTTTGTTTTTTTTATCATACTGAATAAATAGCCCAAAAGGCTGCAGAACACAGAAATGTTAAGTATTAATATCACATAAAATGTGCAAACATGAACCATATATAGCTGCATACATAACCACATTTTAGTCACCAGAGAGAGAATAGGAAAATATAAAATACAGCAAAATATGAATGCAAGTGAAATGCAAAGCTTACTCATGTCTTGGCATGAAAAGAATACCTGCCATATTTCATAATTTAATTTCTTCTTTTGGCTGCTCCAGTTAGGGGTTGCCACAGCAGATCATCTTCATCCATATCTTTGTTGTCTGCATCTTGTTGTGTTACACCCATCACCTGCATGTCCTCTCTCACCACATCCATAAACCTTTGCTTAGGCCTTCCTCTTTTCCTCTTCTCTGGCAGCTCTATCCTTAGCATCCTTCTCCCAATATACTCGGCATCTCTCCTCTGCACATGTCCAAACCAACACAATATCGCCTCTCTGACTTTGTCACCCAACCATCCAACTTGAGCTGACCCTCTAATGTCCTCATTTCTAATCCTATCCATCCTTGTCACACCTAGTGCAAAGCTTGGCATCTTTAACTCTGCTACCTCCAGCTCTGTCTCCTGCTTTCTGGTCAGTGCCACCGTCTCCAACCTATATAACATAGCTGGTCTCATTACTGTCCTGCAGACCTTCCCTTTCACTCTTGCTGATACCCGTCTGTCACAAATTACTCCTGACACTCTTCTCCACCCATTCCACCCTGCCTGCACTCTTTTTCACCTCTTTTCCACAATCCCCATTACTCTGTACAGTTGATCCCAAGTATTTAAACTCATCCACCTTCGCCTACTCTATTCCCTGCATCCTCACCATTCCACTGACCTCCCTATCATTTACACACATGTATTCTGTCTTGTTCCTACTGACCTTCATTCCTCTTCTCTCTAGAGCAGATCTCCACCTCTCCAGGGTCTCCTCAACCTGCTCCCTACTATCGCTACAGATCACAGTGTCATCAGCAAACATCATAGTCCATGGGGTCTCTAATCTCGTCTGTCAACCTGTCCATCACCATTGCAAATAAGAAAGGGCTCAGAGCCGATCCCTGATGTAATCCCTCCTCCAACTTGAATGCATCTGTCACTCCTCCCGCAGACCTCACCACTGTCGCACTTCCCTCGTACATATCCTGTACAACTCTTACGTACTTCTCTGCCACTCCCGACTTCCTCATACAATACCACAGCTCCTCTCGAGGCACCCTGTCATATGCTTTCTCCAGGTCCACAAAGATGCAATGCAACTCCTTCTGGCCTTCTCTAAGCTTCTCCATCAACATCCTCAGAGCAAACATTGCATCTGTGATGCTCTTTCTTGGCATGAAACCATCCTGCTGCTCACTAATCATCACCTCAGTTCTAAACCTAGCTTCCACTACTCTTTCCCATAACTACATGCTGTGGCTCATCAATTTTATTCCCCTGTAGTTACTGCAGTCCTGCACATCCTCCTTATTCTTAAATATTGGCACCTGTACACTTCTTCTCCACTCCTTAGGTATCGTCTCACTTTCCAAGATTCCTTTAAACAATCTGGTTAAAAACTCCACTGTCATCTCTCCTAAACACCTCCATGCTTTCATAATTTAACATTTTTATATATTCAAAAATGCTATAGTGTTAAAGAATAAAACAGAAGTGAGATTTTTAGGAGGAAGAGTAAGAAGATATAAATATTATCAATAGATGTGTCTAGAAATATCAATTAAAGTGTAATCCACATACATTGCACCTGGCCAAGGTGTAATGGATTATGGTCCCAAATGGATTAGGGAACTGCTTGCTAGGCACAGCTTCATCTTTGTGTGGATAAAAAAAAAAGACCCAACTTTTTTCCAAATTTGGAATGATTTTAATTCTTTGTGCCTCAATTTTGGACAGTCCTTAGTAGTCATTTGCATGTAGCATTATTCTTTGTTCCAACATAAACACACCCACTCACACACTTATAGCTACTTCACTTGTAGCACTCCAGCTAGCCTGTAACACCCCCTTTTTATATCCATGTATTAGCCTACATTTCACAAATTCTTATTTTTGTAAGAGCAGCAACTAATTAGACTTCTACAAATGTTGCACAGCCAACAACTTGCACACACAGTGTGACTTGATTTATTAAGCATAAAATACTTCATTCAGAAAAATAGACATAGAAAATAAATTATTGGGAAAAAAACCTTAGGCTGTACAAGTTGAATTTTAGGTTTTCCTGCATTTTCTATTTCAGTACATTTGTAAAAGAGGGTTCATTCTACTCTGGATTGAACTTCTTCCAACACAGATAAGTACTTTTACAATACTGGTTCCCAGTCCATTATCTGAAATCCTTGGGGCCAGAAGTGTTTAAGAATTTGCAATTTTTTACGTTCTGGAACAGTTTGAACTTCAAGTTTGTAGTGATATGGTTTAGGGGTGTGTGTAGGTAGTCAAGTATATATTAAGGGTGCCAGTAGTTGAGTTACTATTTAGGTATTCTGTATGTATTTGCATCATGAAAAGTCAGAGATATGAGTGTAACAAAATGCTCTACAGCCACTAAAACAACGAACAACAAAGCATGGTCCGTCTTATCAACAGGATACTATGTGATAATCACTTCTTGTCAGATTGGTGATTGAGAATTGCAGATTTTCTGCCAAAGATCTAGCAGTTCATCCCACAGTGGCTAATAATTCATACAGTTTGCAGAACAAAGTGATGGCGTGTTCACTATAATGTCAGTAATATGGTTTACACAGTATTTAATTTTCTGATGCATTTTTCTTTTGTCAATCAGAAAGATGCATGCATTGAAGACTAATTTGCCCTTTACAATTAGTTAAGTTATAACATTGATATTGGATAAAGACTTTTTTTTTTTTCCTTAGTTAAATTCCTATTTGTTATTCATTACTGATAGTTGAGTATCAGAACTGCTAAGAACGCACTTCCCTGATGTGACTTAAGCTAATGTCAAATTACACAACTTCTTGTTGTGGAGTATGTCAGATTTGCCAACCATAATTGCTGATCTTGTTGCTGGACCCTTCCAGTATAAATGATTGAAAGTTGCTCGACATGTCACATTTAGCGATCATATACTGACCTTCCAACACCGTCTTACTTGCCCCTTTTTTTGACAGTCAACAGCATGATGCCTGGTGCAGTCCATGCTGTAAAAAAAGGGTAACATGTACGGCAACTTTGGCAGCAATCAAAATTCTTTTTGTGGTATTTAAAACATGAGACATAAGGCAGATGAAAAGCTTCTTTATTGTTACATTCTTTTTTTGTATTGTACTTCTAGACCAGCATTTATTGGTTTTCAGCAATGACAAATACCTGTTTGATTTTAACGGAACGAGTCACACACTAGTTGGAGTGAGTCACTGGGCATGTCAAATTACGCGACCTGTTTTATGGAAGCTTGTCATCAACTGCCTTCAAATCGCTAAGTTTATTCATATGAAGTAGGTGAAAGTGGCTGGAAATTTCAGGTTTTCTATAACTTTATCTTCCAGTATTCTTATGTGATTTATGAAGTATTTCCTAAAAAATTCATCTTTTTATTTTTCAAAGAGTAGGGTACTCTTTGTTATCAAATATTTGTGTGATTTCAACTCTCCCACCTATAACAGTAGACAGCACATCGGTCCCACTGTTTCTCTAAGTAAAGCACTGGACTTAAACATAATAGGTCATTTATTGCACATAGCCGCTCTTATAGTTATCAGCTTGTGGAAAGATAAGATAAATGTTTAAAGGTAAATATTGCACCTTTAAACATTCTGTGCAAGAATATGTAAAGTAGTAAAATAGATGACAGAACTTGTGAGATCATGATTTTTAATGTCACTATAATTTATTTTTTTAAAAGAGCTAATACTGTCATATTCTTTTCAAGGTGACCTTATGACCTGAAATGTGCACCATTTTGCTATGTACTATTCATCCAATTACTGAAACACAACCTACTGAGCATATTTATGCACCATCTGGCTTCACTAGTGTTGGGTCATTAAGTTGCATTTGATACCAAAAAAAAAACCCATCGTTTTTGGGGGAAAAGAAAAACTTCGAGTAATTGTGAATCTATAGTTGATGTTCCACCGTAGCCTGAATAAAAGGCAAACTCATTTTATTTAATAAAGGACTTTATAAAGTGTACCCATTAAATCTAGAAACTGATGCATAGTATTTTAAGTAATATAAGGTAGGTTAAAACTTTGCTGAGAGCATGCATGACAGATACCGTTGGTTTATTGCTTTAGTCCTAACCAGATTATAACACTGTTTTAGAGGTAGATTAACTAAAAAGAGGAATGGTCAGGTGGAAAAAGTGCAACTTGCTTAGTGATTCATGCCATTCTGTTTGATGTGAAAAGCTTTGAGTAGTGAGAAAAGTGCTATATAAATGCAAAGAATTATTACATGAGCATCACTGCCTAAATTATGTTGATCTTTTACATTTATGAGGATTGTCGTGTGCTGTTTTGTCTTAATATACATAACATTCTTAAGCCCATTTTAACTAATTCAGAGGTGTAACTTTCCAGTAAATTTCAGTTACTGGTAGCACACAGGAAAAAGAACACTTTGGGAATGTATTTAGTTGTTGTGATGCCTCAGGTTCCCGCAGCCTTGACTTCCTCCTGTTTATGAGACTTCAATAGTCATGTACTGAGGATTGAACTAGTGCAATAAGGACAAACAGAAACCATGTTGGTGCAAAAGTGCTTAGTACAGTTTATTGAAAACAGTCAGTGTCAAAAGAATAATGTGCAATCATGTCATCACTAAATAATCCATAAAAACTAGTGCTCTTTGTTGGAGATAAAATAGATCAACAAATAATCCAATTAAATCGGTTTAAAACATCAATGATAAAATAAAGATTCAAAATTGAGTTCCATTTCTTCTGTCTTATCTACCTGCGATCCTCATTGTGTTTCTCTCATATGTTTCCACTGCTCACCTCGTTGTGTCTTCTCAGTGGGATTGACTCTGCCTTGCATGGTCAACTATTAAGCAGCTTGCTTGCCCACCACTTTGATTGGTGCCCTTGGCATTTGTGGAGATAATCCTCCAAATTGCTCAACATGGACAACCCGCAGTGAAGTGCTTTTCCCATTACTCACCATGGGGCCTTCCGACCCTCTTGCCTTTCCAACACATTAGCTCACACTCCTGATCTCCTTGTTCTCTCCAACCATGTTCCTTCATTTTTCTCCCCTTCTCTTTTTCTTTCTTTCTCAATTCTCTCTGTCCTATTTTGACCCTTTTTATACTTTGTGGGTGCAGGTACTTTCTGTAACAACCCACAGAGCGTCAATAGGGAATGGCAGCGCTGATCACGCTTGCACATTCATAAGCATTTACCCAACTTATCCATTGCATACCCTGTGGCTGCGTAGTTTCTCACTGGTATGCACCTACGCTTCCAGAGTCTGAACTTCACCATTTTTTTTATTTAAGAAAAGAAAAACCACACACTGCCTCAGACCCCTGACTTGCTTCACCACAGTGATTCATTTATTTTTCAAACAGGTTCTGCATCTTTTATTTCTGCCTACATGACTTCTAAAGTTGGTGCAGTAATCTTCTGCCTTTTTCAAAAGGTAAAATGAGTCAACAATTGGGTTGAGTTCAACAGTAGTTTTTTGTTTGATATACGCAATCAATAAATCAATAATGGAAATTACTTCTTTCTTCTAGTTAGTATATCCTTTTGGATAGGAGGATGATTGGATCATTTGTTGGTTTCCTGGTCGGTCCGACGGTCCTATTAGCAATATGTAGTAAAAAAGAAACACGACAGGCAGAAAATCTATACTTTATTTCAGAATCTACTAACAGTATGAAAATGTAGCACATTTAAAAAATAAGTGTTATTGAATATTTGATTTTTGTGTTAAGAATTTGAGACTGATATAATTCCTTTATAGTTTAATCCCATCCATAGTCAACACTTTAAAAAAGAAAAAAAACCTGCAATGAGTCTTATGTTGTTTTTTAGATATCCGGAAATCCATTTCTTCTTCACTTTGTGGCCTCATTTCAATCGGTTTCTATTCCATTGGTTATCTCTACTGCCAGTGGCCTGCTCTTAATGGAAATATTTTCAAATTACAGTACTTACTGGAACAAAATCAAGAAAGCAACAAATGTACGGAGTGCAAAGAGAGAATTCCTGCTGTGCATTAAGTTTATTGTATTTAAATGCAGAGTATTCCTGTTGCATTTGACCACTTACATGTATGTATTATTAGAAAAAAGACCAAGCAACTGGATATTGAACTTACTGTATCTGTTACAGTAATTATATGCTTTAATACATGCATTTTTGTTTTCCTTTTAAATATTTTAATCATTTCTCAGACTTCCATAGCACAACCTCAGTCTGCAGTATTCTTCCTTTTAATTCAGTTACATACTGTGTTTACTGCAGCAGTGACCATCCAGTCATGCACATGTTCCTGCAGTTATATTTCAACAGATATATTCATTCTTCTCAGTGTTCAGTGGTTTGTAGTAAGATGCTTTAAATTGTGGGTCAGATGAATATTATGGTATACCTCTCAACTTTTTTATTTTGATGTTGCTGAAAACAAGTTTAAGACATTTATCTATCCATAGTTACACAGCATGATCCTCCTTTTTGTATTAGGTAACAACTAGCTCCATTAAGGATGGTTCAGTTGCTTGCTAACTTCATCAAAAAGATGTTATTACTGTGAAGATCGCATTATCTAAAGTTAAAGTAACTATGAAAGAAGTTCCTGGAACGAAGAGGAGATTTTCCTAATGTTCATTTTAATGTAGTTTTGATGTGGAGAGCTTAGGCATCTCCCCATTAGTCACTGTTTTTTCACAGATTAATCTTAATTTTTTTGCATGCAGCATATATATATTCAGAAAATGTATAAACATCTTCTGCGTAACCAATAGCAATATGTATATCTTTATGTGTTATACATATTATAATGTTGTATTTTTTCCTTTTAATTATTTTAATGGTGTTAAGGAGAAAATGCAATTGCTGATAAAATGTTCAAGTAGTCTGTAGACTAACAAAAAAAATATTTACATTATTTTCAAAGATTTGCAAAAGCACCTGTGTCACTCTTGTCTGAAAAGCCTTACAACCTCTTTCTAAGGACCATTTAATGTGGATTGTTGACATTCACACTTTATTTGATATAACATTGAAGGTTGTCACAGATATTTGCCCATCCCACTCCCTTAATAATATTTACTGTATTTAATCCAGCCTGCAGTGTCTTCTTATAGTATAATAGCTAAAAGTATGCTAGTTGGTAGTTCTTTTAAGTTTTAGTAATGAATCTTCCCAGCAATAGTTATGATTGGATGCTTTGTACTATTTCTTTTGCTGCTGTATAGTTTATAAAAAAAAAAAAAAAAGGCTCAAAAATGGAGAGTTTGCAAAGGGTAGTCTGGCTTCAAAGTCAGGAATTTCTCCTCCCCACCATGCATACCTTTTTAACATGTAATTTGATATGGCAACAGAGCAGACCTCCACTGGTTGCATCCCCCATGCTGCATGGCTGTTAAACTTGAGTAGTACTTCCTGGCAGTCAGACATGTAGCATTTGCGTAACTTGAATTGTATTGAACTATTAAAAAAGTACAAATATTGATTGATATATTAAAACTGCCCATCTTTTTGACACTGGAAATTCTAAAAAATGGATGCATTCATAGGGAACTGGAACTGGTGTTGCTTGTTGAAAAGTCATCTTAAGTTTCCGTCAGTTGACATGCATCAAAAATCAATATAATTTTCTTCTACATTTATGTTTGAAATTGTGATAGACTCGGTTTATACTACTATATGTTGATATCCTGTAGTGTTCACTAAAATTGTAAAATTATCTCTGATCTTGGCAGTTTATCTCTTGTATACATTTCTCTTCTGGTTCGTCCTGCTTCCACTTCAAAACCGGTCCCGCCAACACGGCATTTCTCGATTCCTATTCGTCCTCTTACAAACCCTTCCCCACGCTGCCTGCGGCTCCTCTTCAAAACTGGTCCAGCCAACACGCCATTTCTCGATTCCTATTCGTCCTCTTCCATGTCATGCACTATACTGGCCTGCTGAGCATAATACATCCAACAAGTACTCAAGGTGCTGCCACAATGGTAAAGTAGCTTTACCACCTTTGCGGGAGCTACCTGTGTCTTTACAACAGCTTCTTACACAGCAAAGATCTGAAGCTAAAAATTATCGTGAACACATTCGAGAATACAACTCTTCTCTAGCGTTTGCTTCCATGGGTGCACAGATAACTCAACCTCCTGGCCACGGACCATACTATTTTAAAATACACGGGCAAATTTATCACCAAATCTCTTCACTATACAATAACACTTCTACCAGGATATGGACAGTTGAATGTTTTTGACACAGCGCAAGCTACTGAAGTACGCTTACAAAATAAAGCAAACTCTGTATGCAGTGAAAATTTACTTCTCCAGCTAGATTCCATGCTCAGAACCATCAACCCCTTCGCTAAATCATACAAACACATGCATGAATTTGCTCAGTACAATCCAACAGCATCTGTACGAATGGTTTTCAAGGAAAACCCTAGGCAGGATTTACGACGATACAATGCCCCGACATGTCACACCGATGTTGCGATTTTCATCAGAGAAGATGACGAACAGCCTGCCGAAAGGGACATTTGCATCTATCCCATAGGCAACTCCTGTAAACAGATTTCCACGCTCAATATGAATTGCAATCCTATGGTTTACCCACTTTTATTCCCTTATGGAGACATTGGCTGGCACAAAGATTTATAACATGTTCCCGATAAAAGAACCGCCAAGCAAATAAGGCTTACTCAATGCCAATTTTATGCGTACAGATTAGCAATGAGGAATACATTTAGTATTTTGCACTCCAGCGGCAAACTATTCCAACAGTACGTCGTAGATGCGTATGTTAAAACAGACGCCGCGCGTCTCCACTATCTCAGACTACATCAACAAGATCTGTGCGTGGAACAGTACAAAGGACTTTCAGACGCAATGGAAGCAAACGCTGAAAATAACAACATACGGGTAGGCAAAATGATCATATTACCGTCCACATTTCCAGGAAGTCCAAGATACATGCAACAAAACTATCGGGATGCCATGGCCATAGTACGTAAATTCGGAAAGCCTGATTTATCACTTTCACATGTAATCCTGCTTGGCCGGAAATTCTACATGCACACTGCGTCTTTCAAGAAGTATTTATTTCTTTTTGATTTCTGAATTCTTTCTCACCGTTTTCCGTTCCTATTCTTACACCGCCATATGCTAGTGTTCAATAATGTTCCTCTGCATTCAGAAGTCATTTTTTGATCATGTGAATCTTATTTTAAAAGAGCTATTCAAAGCTGAATGAAAGTAGATTATTTTATGCATCACTCCATCCAAACCTAGAGCAGTTGCTGGTGTTCCTAGCCATTTAAATTTCATTTTTGTCTCATATTTGCTAACATTGCAGACACTGAGAGTATGTTAGAGCTGTCAAATGAAATATCACTATTTAAATATATATATTCACATTTTTTCGGGGAAAAAGGTTTTGGTCAAGACAAAGCAGACATTTGATTTTAAAAGTGATTGTTTTACATCAGACTAATTTTGACATTGTGTTACTCAAGACACACTCTGCATTGCTGTGGTATTTTACAGATGTGTATTTGCACATCACTTCAGTTATCAGCTCTTTTTACTTTTGAATGGATACCTTGTAATCTTTGTTAGCAGGCCTGATACAGTTCATTTAGCCCATGATACAATTCCTATTGCGATCCAGGCTTCATGATGCAATATGTGTTTGATTTGACATTTTCATTAAAGAAATGCACTGTATGTTTCGTTACTTATTTGACATTCATAAATCAAAATCCTTCAAAATAAATTCAACTCAGTGCACAAATACACAGGTTTTAGCATATTTTTGCAAGCTTTTTTTTAATTAAAATCTTAAATATTAACATAAAATGGTTGCATTGCTATAATATAAATATTAACATAATGTAAAGTTACTGCAGTGCAAAACCATCCAATTTAGTTGTATCTTTTTGCTTTTTGTGTTAACATCAAATCTTGCTTTTGCAACGGTTGTCCTTTTATTTCCCTTGAATGAGTTACTGACCCATTTAGCTGTGGGTCTTGAGACATCTGTGCTTCCAACAATATCCTTTGTGCACACAGGGTATTGCTGTAGCAGAGGCATGTGTATGGTATAAGCAAAAAAGCAAGCACCAGGAATTTGGCTGCTTACTTACTCTCTCTCACCATATTGCAGAACCACTATTAAGAGTAATGCAAGATACACTGCTTTATAATTTCACCTGGCTGTAATCTACCTTACTTCGTTATCTGTGTCAGTGAAAGCTGTATTGCTGTCACAGTCCCTCCTAAGTGTGGGACTAACGACAGCTTGCCACTTCCAGTACTGTTTTAGTATATCATGAGAACTTTTACAGTGATAAAATTTTGCTTTGGTGTTCCCAGTAGAGTTTTATTTGAAAAAATGCCTGTGGCTCCGGTTGTACATCTATGCAACAATGTTGTGATTTAATGTGCTTAACCATATCCTTATCGAATGTGACTCACTAAAAACACTTAACTTGTGGTGATGTCAGGGTTGTGTGCTGAAAACTTTTTACCTTCTCGACATTATACAAGTGATGAATAATCGTTCTGTCAAGTATGGTCATTTTAGCACATTATACTTCAGTTTTAGTTTTTCAATCTCATTTTTAAATCCCCTGCTTTCAACAAAAATAAGTTTTTGTTTGCCTTTGTGCTTCATTTCAGACATGTGGTAATATCATACAATATACAAGGCCAGATTTAACATTGATAGTATTTTGTGTCATGAAATTCAATACAAACAAATTTTGTCTCGTTAATAGAACTTTCAGCCACTCTTCCTACTTTATACCAAATGTGTTTTTTTTTATACTAAGTATATCCTACAATTCTTGTGATGTGCTTTAGAATTTTGCTGTCTTTCATTTAATGTAGGAGTTTCCTGGGAAATAAAAGATCTGCAATATGAGTTTGAGTAAGTTGCTGTAGATAAAAAAAAGTATTGCTGCACAATTAATCGTATATTAATTGTAATTAGTTACTACTGCCTAATTGAAGAAAGTGATGATTGCTGCTTTGCATTTAGTATATCTCCTCTCAGATTTCAAGCTTTTTCAGTTACAAACTGCTCTGAACAGCAAATGAGTGATATACTGTATTTGAGGACAGACACAGTCACTGAGTGTAACACTCGCATCTTAGGACTGTGTTGTCCATACTAAATGCATTTTTAGCAGTCTAATCCCAAACAATGTATTTTAAAATATGAATATATTTTCTGTTCGCAGCAGATTCTAGAAAAAAATTGTATAATTAAATTTCAACCAAGATCATCTGACACTTTTTTTTATGCAATTCTCTTCATGAAGTGAACTGTGCAAACTTAAACGACTGCATGTAAACTCGTTTACAACCATTTAAAATTCACCCACATAGTTCTGTATGAAAGGTGCATGAAACCTAAGCAAGCAAAATCAAGTCATGGTAACGTTAGGTCTGTGACACAGATAACCATTAACTGCTTACACTAATGCATTCCCATATACAGCAGGTAAGCGAAAGCAAATTCAGATAACTGTAGTCATCATGTTTTATGTATCAAAAGACAAGGCTCAGATTAAAATTATGCACATTGAAAGTTTAAAAAAATACTCTGGGTAAGAGAAGTCATCACCTCCTAGATTTGTTGTTCTGAAGTTACATTGCCTTTTCTTTATTCCAAATTTTAGACAAAAATTCAAAGAATCTGAAACAAGTGGTGCTTTATGCTACCATTACTAACTTAGAGTTGAGTACAGCAATGGCAGCATGCCTGAACGAAACAGTTTATTATATTGATAAGGAATACAGTATGTGCTGGAAAGCCGATGTTTGCAAAGCTGCTTCTTTAAATAGGTGCACCTTTCATTACAGTACTTTTCATCAAGAACAAGCACACAAGTGCTCAAGGGGTGAGTCTGGTAGCAACATGTGTGTATCTAAATACTTGTAGTACTTGCTATATGTTCAGTGTTACATTTAATGTGTTTACATAAATGTACAACAGAACTATAAAATCGCTTGCATTACTGTTGTATAAGATTTTATCTGGTTTGATCTTGCATACAGATGCAATATATATATTTTAATACAGCAGCATCCCAATTTAACATTTTTCATATTTGAATGTTGAGTGGTGGTGATGGCTTGTTTTTCAGAAGTAACATTTATTTTGGGGAGAAAAAAGAAAAAATATAAATTTTATAAATATGTAAATATCAGTAGTTATTTATTGTAATATACAGTATAATTTTTATAATGTACTGTATCTTGTAAAAATAAAAAAGAAACATTCTTATAAACTTAAATTTTTCAAATCTAGCATTTAACAATTTCCTATTGACAATTTTTTACTGCCAAATGGAGGTTATGTGATAAATTTCATTATGATATAAATTTCAAAGGCAGTAATTGTCAATTATTAGTTTTTTCATGATTGTGCACCCCTAATAAAAAGTATTCTAAATAAAAATTACAGCGGGGACTAATGAATTAGATTATTATAATTCAGCATTAAATGCATTGTAACTTTATTTGTGAGACAAGAATATGCTCATAGCACCTAAATTTATTTTAAAGAGAGATAGTGACCTTGCATCTTCTGACCTCATGAACCCAAAGCCATTAGCTAGGGGGAAATAAAATAACCACTGTTTTTAGTATGTTTATTCAATCAAGCATTATTATATGTGGGCTTTGTATGCATTAAATATAGTGCCAAGTGTTACTGGTTGTGCTATCGTTTTGATCATTTCTCTTTGTATGCACAGACAATCATGTGTTTCAAATACTTGTCTTTCATGCTTCACTTTCAATTGAAGGCCTCAGTATTGACTTACCAGTTGTCTAGATCCAGCCCGGGAGGGATACTCTGGTTACCCGGCTGTCTTCTGTAGGCCAAGGGGTGAGAGATGTGGAGGCAGTGGTGACCTTAGGGCCCTTTAAGGTTGACCCTAAAGTTCCAGATCTCTGGTACTTGTGCCTGATAACAAGTTTGGTTACCTTTTGCAGACCATTGTCTCACAGACCTGCATTTATCATTCCTAACCCCGCTTAGCCCCTAATGAAATCCCTAAGGTGGCTTACAATCATGAAATGTACAAATTATGAAGAATTGGTTTTAGCACCACGTCACTGACCTCAAATTATTCACTGGCCATTGCACTGATTTATTAAAGCAGCGCTCGGTACTGTGACTATGCCCCTCCACGATGAATATTAGTGCAAAAAAAGTTGCTTAGAAATAATTCAAGGAACTCTTAATTCATCTTTCTCTCAAGAGTCTGTATTTAAATGGTCTGCTGTAAATGTCTCGCTTTATGACTGAAGAATTACATCCACTCTACGATTAATTTGCCAATCGGCAAAACCTATTCGTTGGAGCCCACCCTCTCAACTGTGATGGGTGAAAATGACAATTTTCAATGTGTATTTTGTGTGTATGGAGTCACTACTATAAAGGAGTACACTGGAAAAATACGTAGACATGCATGAAGAAATAAGCAACAAAAACATTTTGCTACAAATTTCATTTTTGTAAGCCCCTAATTTGGTTATTTTCATATTTTGCATACATTTATTTGTCTGATTATGTAATTGTTTGAAATATTTCATCATGCAAAATAAAATGAGTGCTTCATTTAGATGAAAAATGAGCTTTTTATTAAGTTGTTTACACTAAATTCAGCTGCCCACACTGTACTCCATGACTTTTCCATACTTCTAGACATTTTGTTTGTGTGAACTATGATAAAGCAGTTATGTTGCTATCTCTTAAGTCTTACCAATAAGATCTCATGTGACTTGCATTGTGTTAATTTCAACTTTGTTTTTGAATGAATTGACTCAGAAAATGTAATAATGGAATGAATTAGTATTTTAATTCTTATTTATGGTGGCTATGGACATAAGCTGTTTAGACACCCAGCTGCTTGTAAGAAAAGCATTGGTATCTTGCAGTGATATTACATTCCCATTTCTTTTAAAAGCGTATCACTTTCCTCTCTGTGTTTTTGGTTGGCGAGGAGACACTTGCTGGCTGCTTGTCTCTACTTTTTGTTTGCCTCATCTTTAATTGTTTTGTCTGGGAAACTAGGCTTTGCAATTTAATGTTTATCCTTGGGACTTATTATTATATCTGTAATACCTAAAATTATAATGATATTGTAATAAGATTTTTTCATGTATTTAGATATGGGATTTTTTTTTTCCCCAGTAAGTCATATTTTTCCAAATTGCCCTTCCTTATGCAGTTACATATAAGCTTCAAAACTTGTATTTTTATAATGATTCATTAGACTAATCTTTTTTTCCCTGTTCTTTCTCTTAAAATATCTACACTAGATTGTCCCCGTGGCGTAACCACCTGTAGCTTGTATTATTTCTGATGGCTGTTACAAGGCAAACCTGAACATGTCCTGCTCAAGGATTGGATCAGAATGTTGGCTCACTTTTGTTGTGTATGTATTAAGTTTATTATTTTGTTGCTTTTTTGCTGAGCGATGTTCCATTGCTCTTGCCTAGTTAATAGCTTAAAGCTTCCTCTGTGCATTATATGTATATTTATGTATGTGTAAATATGTGTGTACAGTTGTGATCAACATTGTAGGCATGTGTGCACTTGTGGTCAACATTTTTTGCATTTTGGGTATAATATGTGCAATATCTTATGGAAAAATGTGGGCAATGGAACTGTTTTAGCTTGTGTATACTCTTTGGTGTGGTACAGAAATGCACATGGTAAAACAATAACAATTAAAAACGGAAATGGTGGAAACAGAAAATTGCCGTGACACAATTATTGTTACACCCATGTATTTATTTTATTGAAGAATTCAGTGTGGTTTTTAAGAATTAGATTCTACTTGCAGTGAAAATATACTCTGTGATAAATTGGCAGTACTCAATAAACATGAATGACTGACCAATTAACGATGACTTTGTTGCTTAAAAAAATGTCACAAACCTCTTGGAATGTGGCTGGAAGACTAAAAGTAATAAGTTTTTAAACTGGTTAAAAAAAAAAAAAAACACAGAGCCCAACGCTGTCCTGGACCAGTGGGGAGTTATACTTCCAACCCTTATCATATGCTGCACATTAAACCGAGGGGTGCTTTGTGTGCAAAGGCCAAGGATGACCCCACCATTTAAAGTCAAACATAAAATGACATGCTTATTTTTTTGTCCAGTTCTACTCGGAGAAACCAAAATCCTGCAGGAAATGTCCTGTAGACAGATGAAACCAAAATATGACAATGTTAGCCACCAGTATGATCATAGACCATGAAATGAAACTTTATAGGGGAATAACACATTACCACATTGTTGCATATGGTGGAGGTTCTGTGATTTTGAGGGGCTGCTTGTGGCATTGAAGCCCTTCAATGTACTAAGGTAATTGTTAAACAGGAGGATTATCCAGCAGTTTTCTGAGTGACCAGCATTTGAGAACAGGGTATTAGTCAAAGATCAAGGCTTCTCCAACAGGACAATGGCACAAAACACACATTCAAAAACACAAATGATTAAGAAATGAACAAAGTGATTGTTTTAAACTGGCTAGCAGTGACTCCTGATCTTGAATGCGTTTGGAAAGAGTGGAAATCTGCAATAAGTCAAAGGTTTCTTGCAAACGTTAAAGATCAAGAACACATTGCAATTGCACAATGGGAGAAACTATCAACAGACAAGTGCAAGAAACTTAGAAATAGATACAAGAATCTTTTGGAGGCAGTCATTGCTAGTACTTATAAAATTAAAGTTAATGTAGGGCCCTATGATTTCCACGATGCGGAAAACATGGAGAGAATCACAGAAGTAACACATAAAAACAGATTTTAGATTTAAAAACGCAAATGTGTGGAATTTTGAGACTGAAGGGGTGACTGTTACAAAACTTCCCAATAAATTAAATGATTGAATAATCTGTAGATCTATCATTCAGATACTATTTTCTAGTTTGTTTTTGAAGTGAACACAATTCTTTGTAGAAATTCAGTTGTGCCTCTGTTTGTGCGTGTGTTTCCTGTTATGTTTTCTCGTTAAAGGCACGCAAATTAGCTAGCTGCATGAGTCAGACATGTCAAAGCAAGTGGTATCAGATACCCTAACCATGTGGAAAAAATTAAGAAACACGAACTTAACTGCAAAATTGAGTGCACAACAATATCCCAGCGACTTTTACGAATCTGGACAACAACTTTTCTGCAAGTTTTGACAGCATACCATAGATTGGACACAAAAAGATACTTGCAATGACCACATCAAATCTAATACCCATCTCAAGAACAAGGAGCAATTAAGATCAAAAAGTGAGCCCCTTCAGGTAACAATAGAGGAAACAACAAAATCATCAAATGCAAGACACCGGTTTGTGGAGGCCTTTGTGGCCATGTGATTCAGACAGACTGTTCGAAAAAAAAAATGAAGATATGTATTTTCCTTATTAAGCGTTGTAAACAAGGAGGCGTGCTGCCATAAAATGAGAGCAGTCTTCGTCGGACTCATTTGCCTTATGTGTTTGAACAACAAATGAATGCCGTTCTTCAAAAGATTCATGGCATAAAAGTTTATGTTGTAGTTACTGAAACCCCTAATATCTTAGACCACATAGTGATAAGTGAGTAAACATTTGGCTGCATGGTAATTTTTTTTATATAGGCAGTTCTAATTGTACATGAAATTCTATTTAACCGGTATTAACAGTCTTTCCCGTAGAAAAATGTCATTGGTGAACAGCACTGGCTGTTAACAGGATCACTTTTAAAAATTAACGATGATGTTTCCAGATTTAATAAATGTTTTGCTTTGTTGTGACGAGGCAGACAAGGTCCACATATGACTCTTTCATTATAAATTCAACACCTACAAATCTGGGCAAAAGAGCAGGCTTCTCCTGAGATGCAACAAGCCCTTAAAAGCGGGTCTCTTTTTTTCTGTTTAATTCCCAGATTTATCGTCTTGCAGATTAGTTTGCTTTTGCTTTGTATTTAATTATTTTAAGATATGCAGTAGATGAAGTTACAGATGTAATGATGCACATTTTCAGTCTATAAACATGTAAGGTTTAAGAATCATTAGGAATAATTTACAAAATTACAATTACAGGTACTGAAGACCAGTACTTTTTGGCTGATATCTTTATGGAGAGCTGCAACTTCTCTACCTTTTCACAGGCAGCACTTCAGTCTCTTCACAACAACCAGCTGAATCTTAATGACATTTTAGCAGTGGTTACAGACAATGCATCATACTGTCCGAAAGCATACCAGGAAGGGGTTATGCCTAACAATGTACATTCAATCTGTTTGTGTCTTGTCATCAGTTTGGCGGGAGAAACTTGGCAGCACTATAAATATTTTAGTGGAGCTTCATCACTAGAGATGTGAGTAAATTCTGCCTTCTTCAAGAAGCCTGTCAGGAACCCCCGAGACAGGAAACACCCAGGTGGAATTGCTGCTTCAAATCAGAAGGGTACCTCACTGAACATATTCACCTCTACAAAAAGTTCTTTCTGGATGAGAACCCATCAGCTCAGGCTGTAACAAATATCCTAGACCCTGAAAGTGAAGTTAACCTTCACCTTTGAAGAATCATCAGACTGTCCTACTGCAGTCTCAGCATACAGTATCATGGAGGATCTGGGCTCCTGCCAGTTGTACTAGTGTGCTGTTTCATTAAAAGGAATGTAAAGTGCCATTTCATTATTGTTTGTTGTAGCTGTTGCTACTTACAGTAAAAAAAAAAAAAAAACCATAAAAACCCAAAAATCTGAATCAAGAAAAAATAAAATGGTGAAAACCGAAAATCAAAAACATTTTGTGAAAAAATAAAACTGATTCCATAGGGCCCTATTAATGCAATCCAGGTCATATTTTAGTTTTTTCCTGTTAAAAAAGCCACATACAGGGTGATCAATCAATTGTTTTTGTTATATAACTTCAAACATCATATTAAAATAATTGAATTATGAAAATTTGGTATATTTCCAATTATTTTTTAAATAAAGATATACCTTAAATGTAAGTGTGCTAATATTGTTGACTAAATATTGGAAAAAAATACATGTGGATTTGAGAGTATGTTGTTATGAACATTTGTAATTGAATTTATTTTGGCGTTTGAATTTATGTCGGCTTAAACACTTTTTTGATATCAGATTTGCTTAAGACATATTGCAACGGACTCCTAGGATTATATTTTATACCCCCAACACCCAGTTTTTTGGTATTAATTTTGTATTCATGGTCTCTTCATTTCGTTACATTGACACATCCATTCGCATTATTGCACACCTGTAGAAATTATAAATCCTGGAACTAACTACAAGACCAACAGTACATTCTTAATAGATTTTAATTTGCATTACAAAATGTACTAAATTTAAGCATTTTAAGTTATTCCTTTTAATTGGAAACCTTTCAGCAAAATTTGATTTGTTGTAATAATGCATTATTGGATATCACCAGAGTGAAGTATTTGATGTATTCTTACTACTGTATTTTTGTTACTTTGGCTGTCTGTTCTTCAACCTATAATGGTCTCTTGTGCATTTCATATGTGTGTTGTAGATGCATTTTTGTGCCTTCTGGAACTTTGAAAATGAATATAAACACATTGGGTTTAAAACATTTGTTGATGCAAAGTTCGTAATAATCTGATGACTGCATTTACGTTCAAGTTTGTTGTGTACTAAGTTCTAATATTTAAGTCGCATTTCTAAAATGAAATTTATTTTTAAAATGCATCTTTAAAAGTTATTTAAATTCAGAAACATACAAAATATTTGACTACAGTGGTAATTAATTTACTGGCCAAAAACAGAAGAGGTTTTAGTGGTGGTACATTGGGATCATATATTATACTTTTCTACTTATTGACAATTGTAGATCTAATATCTGACTTCACAAAGATAATAGTGTAGTCTTTGCATGAAGATTCAATGGTTGGACTGGCCAGTTTTCAGTTTTAGTACATTTATTAGCTTACAACTGATTAGTTAGTTGATCTTCTAAAATGTGTGGCAAGCTACACTATAATTTTGCGTTTCTATTAAGTGAAAATTGGTCACCTAAAGAAGACTCTTTTTCCCAAATGCCCAAAGTTATGCCATACCATATACCATAACATTACATCTTTGTTATGTTTCTAATTAATATTGGAAGCTCTGTTTTAACACAAGTGTTATGGTCTGGTTTTAATTGTTCATTGAATTGGTTTTAACTTGGATGATCTTTTAGTGATTCTGACGTGGAAGAAATTTTCCTGTAGTGAGCAGCGTCAGTGTAGTATTAATAAGATCCGTCCAGAAAATCTTTGTGTCAACAATTCTTTGAGCTGTGCCATTAGGGGGAAAAACTGCAGTAACAAACATAGTTTTATATGTAGAGTACTTGTATATAATAAGCTAGACATGTTTTCTGAGGATTCCATAATTCTTAGTCCACTGCTACTTGGAGTTAGTTCCTGCCTTGCACTTGACACTGCAGTCCCCCTTCTGAGTTGTAGTAAATGCTAACTTGTAACATATTATTTGGATCATCCACTTAGTCAGTCTCTAACTATATTGTAAATGCTGTACAAAATAATGGCAAAATTCCTAGTAACCACTTATTTTGATTGCTTCTGAAAGAAAGATCTATGCTTATCATGTTTAACCACAATATTTTAATTCACTTGTATGATCGTTCAGCTATACCTTTTGTATTGCTTTGCTTTCCCCCTGTATCAATTTTTAAATACTCTTGTAATGGATAGTGAGGCGGCACTGAGATCTGTGTTTTCACTGTGCTTGTATTGTTTATATAAATAACTTGATGAATTATGTGATACTTTTTTTTATGTATCTAGAGTAACCACTAATGTGTTAAACTGGCATCCATTTATGTTAGTGCAAAACTGCAAAAGAAAAATCGGAACTACGCAGCTTTTTTTCCATGTGAGTTCCAATGTTTGCAGGTAGCATCACAGCAAGGCTGTTGGATCTTTTTTTGTCTTCAGTACCACTAATTTGTTCATCTGTATCGTTATTGTGATGTAAAGTCACTTGAAAAGAGTAAATTCAGTGGTTGTGACTAGCTAGGTTTTTATCTTTTCCATTATCTTGGTCAAATGTTTCTGTGGTTATTGAACAGTGCTTCTGGATGGAGAGTGATACCCTGGTTCAAGATGATCGATTAGTTACTAAAAAATAAACTTTTCTGTCAACCTTGTTGTTAGTAACATGTCTTATTGAATAACTGAAAGCACTTTCCATGTGATTTCCTCAAACCTTTTGTTTTTCATTATTCTTTTTAAGTATTGCCATTGTAGTATGTTGCTTATAAACATTGCAGTTGTTAAATAATGCTCTGTAGATGTGATGTTTTTATATTTCAGTGCAGTATTGGGTAGCTTGCAGTTAATCTTGATATCCTTTTGCTCTAAGTAAGTTGCATTTAGTTTGTGTTCATTTTTGCTGGAGGAGTTGTGCTTTTTTCCTTCTCTCCAATTCCAAATATAAAATGGCCTGACATGTATTTTACATACAGCCTATTTATGTCTATTAATAAGAGAAACGTGTAATATTAAATGTGTAAGTAAATCAGAAAGATATGTCTCAACATTTCTAATTTTATTTGAAATATTGTAATTTTTTTTTGTTCTGTTGTTGGAAAGCATTGTGTGCATTTCACTTGAAAAGTGCTCAATAAATAAAATGTCTTAATTTCTCAAATTAAGTCTATATCTGGCATTGCAAGGCAATTAAAATTCATAATACAAATTTAAATTAATCATACAACAAGTAACAGTGTTCACTTCACACTAAATGGAATTTAGTTGAACAGTAGTTAACAATTAGCAACTCTACCTTGTACCGTGTAATAAGAGTAGAGATTATTACAAGGCAGTGCTTTAATTTTGGTGGAGGATTGTGAAATCACTTGTGTTGTTAAAAAATAATGCATAGTTTAACCTATAGCATCATGCAGTTGAAATTAGTGTTTAAAATGATAGCAGGTAGAATAACTGAATAACAAAAACACAAAATTTGTACAAATGAATAGCGTTTTTGCGTTCATTCTCTAGAGTATAATGGATTTTTGGTTACAGTTGTTTGTCCTTCAATGGATCTCTGTTCTCACATGCTTGTCCAGTCCAAGGTCATGGACAGATGGTGTTATAAAGAGCAACAGCAAACCTCTAAGCACTAACGTGATGCCTTGTGGAGAAAAAAAAGTGTTTGATCTTAATTAAGAAATTATATGTAGTTTGCCATGTGAACTTTTAACAATTTGAATTGTGTTTATATGCTACTTTTCAGTTAATGTTTTTTAATGTTAATTGCATGAATTGATAAAAATAAAAAGCTTGGGAGAATAAATTTTATATAACTGATAGTGCCAAGTTGACAAGCCAGATGTTTTAAATATTTACCAGTAACTATCACAGGGATGTGGTAAATCGATTGGGACCTTTTTGACGCGAGTATGGTTGGAAACTGGATAAAAACTCTCGCACAGCTCTGTTGATCCCTTTGGTGGTAAGAATGGGGGTTGGATTATATTGAGAACAAATATCTCGTGCATGTAACCCAGTGACTTCCACATGTGATTCAAAAGTGGCTAAGAAATATTAGGTGTGTTTGTATGACTAGCTCTGCGCTCAGGGCTGCCTTTTTCCTGCTCTTTGCCCATCACTGCCAGGAAAAAAACATTGTCCCCAACCCAGTAACCTAGCACTGGAAGAAGATGGTATGAAAATGTTTATTTACTTTGTTTAATCCAGATATGAAATGCAAGAAAAAAGCATCAACAAAAAGAAAAATAATGAAAATCACACAGAATTTCTGTGGGGCAGTTGCCACAGTAGGTAGGACAATATGGGTGAATTGCTACACAAATTAACATCTACTGTACAAAATGCATTGTTTGTCTAGGTCTAGTGGTAAATAGAAATGTTTTCTAGGAATGGTACAAAAATAATTTAGAAGTAAAGGTTTGGATGAGTGTGTAATTATACATAGGTTTGTATAATTGTTTGCTTGTTGGTTCAGAGTGATGTAGTGTGTGTGTGTGTATTATTTTTGTATATAAATACAATGCACACACACATTGATATAAAACAAGTATTTGTTTTTAAGTTAGACTCTGTAACACTGTTTCTTTGGAATTCATAACAACCACTTATGAAATACTACTGTACAGAGAACTAAAGAAGTAGGTGTTCTAGTGCAACTTAACTTTCTGTTCAGTTCCTTCCCTGTACATGTACGTACATACCTAAACTATGGAAGCTGATAGAAGTCAGTAAAACAAAACAAATTCCTCACCATTAAAAATTATAAATTATTATAAAATTATAAATAAAGCACAATAATTTCCTAGAGTCATGTTTCTTATACAGTGACATACATTTTTGTAACCCCCCCCCTAGATATTTAAGCGAAATTTTGAATGTATTTGAACATAAAGGCTTGAATTTCTTTTCTTTTTCTATCACTTAAAAATTCAGTATGGTATTATTTAAATAAGTGAGAGAATCCCCCACTCCTAGAATACAGAAAAGATTTTCATTATTGACACCTTTATATCATTATAGACTTAGTTGTGAAATCAAAATGCACAATTTGTGCATGCTTTGAGAGTGTGATGATGTTGCCTATCAACTGTCAGTTGAGAGAATACTGAAATTCACTTTTTTTTTTTTTTTTTTTAATACTCCATACCTTGTTTTAATAAAGGACCAGTAGCTTTGCCTTTGTCCTGATTGATCTAACCATGGCTATAGTTATATGTCCAACTGTCGTTTTTTCCTGACCAATGTATCCAGCTAAGAGTTGATACCTATTCATGCCACAAGACGTGCATTAAACTGTACATCATACTCTCAAGATTAGATAGTCTACTAAAAAGGTCAGACTTGATTTGTGATGATAAAACACTAAATTTGACTAATTCGTTGGATTTTTTTTTTTTAAATTATTTTTATCAAAGTGATATTTATTAGTACAGGGTGGGGCATAGAGATCGCCCACATTTCAAGGGAGAACTGTGCAGGCTGCAGTGGGGGTAGAGAGGTCGGGTGGGTCTTATTCGGTAGGTTAGGCTCTACTGTTTTCAGTACCTATCATAATCTTGTTCAGACAAGATGTAATAGTTATTATTATTATTATTACATCTTGCCAGAAGAATGGGCCTGTGTTGCCCCGAAAGCTTGCATATTGTAATCGTTTTAGTTAGCCAATAAAAGGTGTCATTTTATTTTGCTTGACTTCTCACTAGTTTGGGGATACCTAAAGGAAAAGGTTTTCAAACATCGTCCTTGATCTCTTGAGGATTTGAAGGAAAGGATGAGAGGAAATCAATGCCATTCCACCTGAGATGACCCGGAGAGTGATGGAGAACTTCCGGGAACATCTTCAGCAATGTATTGCCAATGACGGCCACCATTTGTCTGATGTGATTTTTAAAACCCATTAAAACAAAACTGTTTTTTATGTACTTTTCAGAAATATATACATTTTTTAAAGATAGCTTTGTCCATTTGTATACCCCTTCAAAATGTGGGAGATCTTTATGCCACACCCTGTATAACAACTAAAATTTGACTAAAGCACATACAACATATTTAAGTGGTACTAGAGTGAATGCAATGCCAGTTATGACTCATTTCTGCAGTTGCAGTCATTCCAGGTCCCTGACTAATTCTGATTAATACACAGGCAAAAGCAAAGTCTTGACACTTAAGTGAATTATCTTGAAACAGAGCAAAGGTGATTTTATAGGAATTCTGAAATAATCATACAGTTTGTTGAGAAGTTTGACTTTGAAAGGTTGATGTAAAGTTGGGAGAAATCAAAATTTGGAGAGACATTTGAAAAATTAAAGCTTCAAGTGAGTAATGTTCAGAATTTTAAATTTTTTTCTGTTAAAAATTACTCCTTTATAAGTGTTATTAACCAGCTAAAGTCAAGAAATGTCACAATCATGACATTGTGATTTTTATATTAAACCTTGTATGAAAAGTGTATTGTTACCAAAGAGTTTGGTAAATGAAAACCTCCTGCATGGTCTTGCACTTCAGTAATTTATGTGACGGTGATAATCATTATAATTGGAGTTGTATTATATTTTAAACAGTTTTTTTTACCGGAGAAAAAAATGTTAGTGTATAAATTTAGTACGTGCACATTTTTAGATAAATGTTTTTCAGTGATTATCATATTCTTTATAAACTACAGTACAACCCTGTTAATTTTGGATTGGATAGGTTTATACTTGGGCCGGGTTTGTGAAAATACAGATTAACAAGCAGTTTTTCTTTAATATAAATGAATACATCAGCAGAGTGACTGATTTGTGTTGGTTTAGTCACATATAAATTCCAAATAGTGCAGCAAAAGCGAGCTGTCCTCCTTTAGACAGCAAGCTACCTCATCTCCCTACCTAAAAGAGCGATGTAAAGAGTGAGAATTCACTGGCACTCATGCTGGTGGACTGCAGTGGTGCAGTGCTATATTGGTGTCCAATGCAGGATAAAGAGAGGACTCATTTCGATTTAACAAACCCACAGAGACCTTTAATTGACTTCATAGGTTTTCTGCAGAATTACAGAAGAATCTCAAAGCTGAGATCTGATCCTGGAACATAGTTTGCCGTGTCAGTTCAGTAAAGGAAACAGCCATGAGACTGGTACATTTGTAACTTCAGATCAGTTATTTTTATAATTCATTCCTTATATTTTTTTCTTGATAGTTGAACTTTTACCCATGGTGGAAAATACAGTCCAAATTAACAAAGTCTAGATTAATGGGGTTCTACTGTTCCCTCAAATCTCCTTCCCAAACCAGCAAAACCTGTGACCAGAAATCCCTGGCTGTCACATGGAGAATTGAAGCACTGAAATAAATATTTAAAATAACATACCAGTCACCTAGAACGAAGGTTAGATAATGTGCTAATATGTTATGTATGGTAAATGAATTTTCCCATTCTTATTGTGGCAACTGATATTCTTGAAATCTATATAAGCAAATTTTTTTTTAGCTATAAAAAATTAATTATATTAACATTAGTAGTTATTGCCTGTAGGAGTGTTATTTCAACTTAAGACTAATTAAAAAATAATCAATTGGGCTGTATTTTAGAATCTAAATAGTGTTCATAGTAAATATCTGCTGTGGGTTAATAATTAGCATGGGAATTTAGTTCCAGAATTTGAAGTAATATATCCTTAAGCCAACAATAGAAGGATGTACTATATTTTTGGTTTCTACATGTCTTTGGCTTGTCCTGTCCTGTGTATATTTTAACTTCGATAGTGTGAATTGTGGTTTCGTATACCTTTTTGGGAGTGCCTTTGTGATAGTTGGTTCTTGTGACATCTCTAGTACAGATACTTGGGTACTAATTTGGTACTGAAGGTCTGAAAATGTAATGGTACCAGCTTTTTTTATAGTATTGGTATTACCAAGTATGTTGGTACTGCGCTTGTGCGTAACTGCAAGTAGACAAATTACTTCAGAAGGCTCAGAAATGTATGAAATAAAAGTGAGCAAAAACTACATGTAAATTTTGCTTAAAATGGTGATGCTATAGCACCACATCAGCACATGCTGAAATTAAAAAATGGCAGAAGTATTGTCATGTCTGGAAATGCGTTGTGTTTGCACAGGAGAACTTCAGTGTGTGTGTTTTTTTTCAAAAGCAGTGCACAGGCATACAAGTTCCATTTATTGCCACTTTTACCCCATTATAGAATTAGTTCTGTAACAGATTTCTGTGTGCTTTAAAAGCAAAATGATGGTACTGATCAAGTAAGGTGCAATAGTTTTAACTTGTGCTGCATTTTTAAGAGTAGATTAGATTGGATTATATAAATTTATTAATCTCATGGGGAAATTTCAAAGAAAGATAAGATTAATTGCTTTTGATAGTGTCGTTCATAGTTTTGACAAATGAATGGAGGTTTTACGTTCATTCTGATTTGTAATGAGCACTTCTACAAATATTCATCAGACCTCCGTCAGGTTCTCATGTAGTTCGGTGTCACGGATTGAGGAGGGAGACCTTGCACACATCCACAGTTACACATTGAGGACTGCCTGTGCTAAAAACAATTGCAGTAATAAACATCAACGTAAGAGTCAAACGAAGTGGCTCTTTGGTTTGTCTACACCAGGGGTCTCCAACTTTTTTTCCCCTGAGAGATACTTTTACAAAATGAAAGTGGCCGAGAGCAACTCATGTTTTCTAACGTTTATTCTCATAGCTTATGTCAACCCAAACAAACTGAATAAGCTTGTTTTTCCTGAACATTTACAAAATGTTGGTGTCCACAACTCACATTTTTCATTAAAACATCACAAAAAATATTTAGTTCGCCTGCAAGTGAATTTTATGTCTGTATGCATTTTCTAGTGCATCTCACACTATTGAATTAAAACATGAATGCTGTCAAAACAATGCAATTACAAATACACAGATATTACTTATTCATTTATCATTTTGTTACATGTCACTGTTTCACTTCACAAGAGTGTTCACATGCCCAGTTGCATGTGTGATGTGTTTTTTAGTTAGTCAGATGACTGGCACTGCATGGAGTCAACAAGAGAGTTGTATGGTAGAGTGGAACCACTTAGGTTCACTCTTATGGAGTCATTTAAATGTTCATCTGTCAGTCTTGTTCTGAACTCTGATTTCATGACATTCATGTCAGAAAAGGAAGACTCACAGAGATATGTAGACCCAAACAAAGCAGACATTTTCAGAGCAGCTTGGTGAAGATTCTTATAGTTATCTGGCTCTACTAAGCTCCAGAAATGCTGAGAATGCTGTTGAGACTTCAACTGCACATTATTTTGAAGGTTTACTAATATATAATATATAAAATCCAATGTTTGTAATTTTTTCACGAGAGAACTACTTAATGGATTTAGGTTGGGTTTTTTCTATAATTTGCTTGAACATTCCGGTTGATTTTGTGACTTCTCTCATTGCGCTATATATCATAGTTCGCTTTCGGTACCGATTTATTGCACGAATCCGAGACACACACAACGGGCCGAAGGGAGTGGGGGCAGGGCCCTCCTCACTCGCACACCTGCCTCGGAATGTACCTTACATTCGTTTAGCAAGAGAACTACTTAATGGATTTAGATCGGGTTTCTTTCTTTCTATAATTTCTTTGAACATTCTGGTTGATTTTGCAACTTCTCTCATTTCGCTATGTATCATAGTTCGCCTGTGGTACTGATTTATTTGTGTGAATCCAAGAAACACGCAATGGTCCGAGGGGAGTGGCCCTCCTCAATCACTCACTCACCAGCTTTGACGCGTGTTCCTTAACTCCACTTAGCTAGCCAATGAGAGAACAATTGAATTCAATGGCAATGCCATCCATCCATCCATCCATTGTCTCCTGCTTATCCGAGGTCGGGTCGCGGGGGCAGCAGCTTGAGCAGAGATGCCCAGACTTCCCTCTCCCCGGCCACTTATTCTAGCTCTTCCGGGAGAATCCCAAGGCGTTCCCAGGCCAGTCGAGAGACATAGTCCCTCCAGCGTGTCCTGGGTCTTCCCCGGGGCCTCCTCCCGGTTGGACGTGCCCGGAACACCTCACCAGGGAGGCGTCCAGGAGGCATCCTGATCAGATGTCCGATCCACCTCATCTGACTCCTCTCGATGTGGAGGAGCAGCGGCTCTACTCTGAGCCCCTCCCGGATGACTGAGCTTCTCACCCTATCTTTAAGGGAAAGCCCAGACACCCTGCGGAGGAAACTCATTTCAGCCGCTTGTATTCGCGATCTCGTTCTTTCGGTCACTACCCATAGCTCATGACCATAGGTGAGGGTAGGAACATAGATCGACTGGTAAATTGAGAGCTTCGCCTTGCGGCTCAGCTCCTTTTTCACCACGACAGACCGATGCAATGCCCGCATTACTGCGGATGCCGCACCGATCCGCCTGTCGATCTCACGCTCCATTCTTCCCTCACTCGTGAACAAGACCCCGAGATACTTGAACTCCTCCACTTGGGGCAGGATCTCGCTACCAACCCTGAGAGGGCACTCCACCCTTTTCCGGCTGAGGACCATGGTCTCGGATTTGGAGGTGCTGATTCTCATCCCAGCCGCTTCACACTCGGCTGCGAACCGATCCAGAGAGAGCTGAAGATCACGGCCTGATGAAGCAAACAGGACAACATCATCTGCAAAAAGCAGTGACCCAATCCTGAGCCCACCAAACTGGACCCTCTCAACACCCTGGCTGCGCCTAGAAATTCTGTCCATAAAAGATATGAACAGAATCGGTGACAAAGGGCAGCCCTGGCGGAGTCCAACTCTCACTGGAAACGGGTTCGACTTACTGCCGGCAATGCGGACCAAGCTCTGGCACCGATCGTACAGGGACTGAACAGCCCTTAATGCCATTTGTTAATGCGAAAATAAAATATATTTTGTGCTTCAGTGCTTCAAAACATAAGGGACATCTCTCTATATTAATGTGACATACCATTTTAACAGAGAATATGTAATAACTCAAACACACAATTAGCAGGACAAATGAAACTGCATGCTTCATTGCTAGATACAAATCTGTGAAGACTAAATATTTTATTCATTTGACAATTGAAGGCAAGCTAATGTTCATTAGTATAACCAGTAAGTGAAAGCACACGTCATGTATAAAAGTGGTACATTGAAGAATGTAATGCTGCCTCACAGTTGTACATTTTTTTGAGTACAGGTAATGAAAGCCTAAGTAGTTTTCTAATTCTGGAGTTGTATATGGGCATAAGCAATAACAAAATGTGATCACTTGCATAAGAAACCTTGAATAAATCGAAACAAAGGCTGTTTAAGAGGAGTTATGAAATAAAGGATTCATGTAAAACTGACAAGTTTTATTTTGCTCAAGATGCTTTAAAGTTGGGACAAAACAAAAAGAAAACAGGAATTGTTTGCAAAATTAAACCACAATGAGTTTCTGGCATTTGAAATTTAAATTTGAGTCATCTTTTAAATATTACTCTTAAGTAATATTTTTTTACTACCTAATGATGCAAATATAAAATGTTACATTAGTAAATTTTAGATTTAACAGAATGGTTCACTGACAAACCAGACTTTAAAAGCATGTTGTTACAAATACATCATTCAGCATTTGTTTAAATGGAAATATATGGAATGCATCGTATCTTGGAATTCATAAATTCAACAGTACATATATAATGTTTGAATTTTTAAACTATTTTTCTGTTACTTGACAGAAAATGTCAGAATAAATTTTGAATGTTCAAATTCTAATATAATCAGGCAATTTATGATAAATCATTCCTTTTAAACCTTATGCTGAAATTCCCCTATGATATTAAACCCAATTTGTTGTTACTCTGGTGGGATCCCCGCTTTTCATTGTATTTTGATATGTATATATCCTATTGCTTGTTTACTTAAATGATAATTGGGTAACTACTTGATGGATATGCCAGTATTTTAAAGCTGATGTTACTGTTAGTATTTGTGTTTTATATTGTATTACAGAAAAAGCACAATATTGCTAACCTCAGTAAATTGAGGTACTTTAATAAAAAGCCATCAAGTAGGATTTCAGTTTTCACTGTGGTATCAAGTTATTGTGTATCGTAAAATTTCACTTGTATTTGTATTGAATGCAAAAACATTTTTGACATCACTTCTTTGTACCTAAGTAAGGAAGGCTTGATATGATATTACACATATGTTTTTACCCCCGTTTTTCCTTGATTTAGAGGAGATATCACTTAAAGATTTTAAAGGTAAATTTCATGATTTTAAAGTCAAGTCATTTTTTCCTATTGATTGTAAAACAATACGAGTGGAGAAGTGGTACCTCCTGGGATCCTGTTTAATTCCCCCTTGCTTCTCATGCACACTTAAGGGTTGTCACCTCCTTTACTGTACATTTAGTTGTTGTGGCTGAAGCTGATTGGTTGCACAAACATTTGAGTATACACACACACCACATATTGTTGAATACACTTACACATTATGTAGATCTTGTTGTATTTACTTATTAAATCACATTTCTATTAAAAATTTCTTCCATCTGTTGTTTCTTAAATATATATATCCATATACTAGTCACCAGAACAGCCTTATACAGCCCATCTGTCAGTATGTTGGAAAAAACATATGTTCAGAACCATGAATATAATGATGTCTGTGACTGCCCTTAAACTGTTACCCGAAGTAATGAGTTCTAGTAAATTCTAATTTGCGGAGAACTTTGATAATGAGAAAGTGTATTACTGTACAAGTGACTGCCCAGCTCCTGGACATAAACAATATGTTTATGCGTAAAAGTTTTTTTCTTAAGTATATATTAAACAAGTTATCCTTTGTACAACTAGAATTATTTGGGGAAGAACTCCTCTAACTACCTTCTTATGTTTATTTTATTTTTTAACATCATGATCAATGTGTATCCTTAAAAGTCCCTATAAGTCATGTTAAATATGAAAAATACCTTTGACTTGTATAGTATAACAAAATGTTAATATTTTTTTATTATTACTTTTCTGTATAATGTAGTATCAAACAAAGGTGGAAAACAACCCTTGTATTGCGGGAGTAAAATGTGCCTCGAAACAATTTCCTGTACTTCAAAATAGTTTTATTAATTGTGGTTTAAAAGGGGGGTAAATCAACTCCATATTGGTACTATGCTGCATTGTACACCCATCCTTTAAGTGTGAGTGTGTATTGTGTTTTTTTTTATACCATTGGTAAGTAGTATTTTTTTGAAAGTCTAAGATTATATCTGTTTAATGGCTTTTTGGTTTCTTGGTGAATTTTTGTGTGTCCAACACTCTAAATGATCATGGTGAGATTTATATGGTTTGAGTTATTGTTAGAATTTTTTATTCATTTTGAATTTGGGGTGAGGAAGTAGTAGTAATTTTTTGTTTGTTTTTAATGAATACCTTTTTACTAAGACTATCTTACAAGAATGTTGTTTTGCATGGTATGCCTCAAGATGTACTTAATGTCAAGCAAAAAGTTTCCTTTTAATCTTCTGCCTATTTGTCACAAGTATCTACCAAATAATATTTCAATTCTGATTATTAATGGAAGCTTGTCAGAAAGTTGCTGTTTATATTTAAATACAAAGAAAATTGCAATTAATTTTCACTAATCACTGTTTCATTTTTTTTGTAGGTGAGACTACACATTCAGTACAAGCTTATTTTTGACTTCACTTATCAAGCATCTGATTTTTATTTGCTGAAGAGTATACACTGGAGAGTAATTGTTTGACATTGTGAATCTTCAAAATGAGCCCTTTCAAATAGGGCCTTTGGGAAATCATCTAACTTTGCAATCAAACAGAAAACATCAATACGTAAGTTAATTATTTTCATGTACAGTTTAATTCCTTTTATTAATAAAAATTAATAACGCCACTGAACCGTTTTTAATGACTCACTGACTGTTTTACAGAATAATATTAAATGATTGGAATATATCTGTGAGGATGGTTGTTGCTTCTTTTAATTTTTTTAAGGTATGCTGTTAATGTTGCTACTCTTGGCTTTTAGATGATTCACTTCCTTTCTGTGGCTTTCATCTGTGCTCAGTATCATGTTTTCATTTCCCAAAACCTTCACTAGCAGGCAGATTGTGTCGTGGGGGATGGGCTTAGTGTCTGAGCCATAGGTTTCCTTGTAGGCAATTTGACAGGCCTTTTGGGTTCTTCCATTCCCGTGGTTAAAATAAATTGTGATGATTGAAGGAAGTGGGGGAAGGTTTGAGCTACCACTCTTGCTGTTTCTTGAGATCATTGTCTACTGCCTGTTTCTGGTGCTGCTTCTCTCCCTGCTCTGATTAGCCTTCATACTAGATTGCTGCACATTATCTTACTGCTTTGACATTCCTTTTTTCATTCTGTTCATGTCTCCCTGGCAGCTGCTGCTTTGTCTTGCTTAGCAGTGCACGTGTCAGGCAGGGTTGAGGTGGGGGTGGTTTGGGCGTTTGGTGATGAAAAAATGGAACCCTCTATAAATCTGTTCTGCAAACAAAGGAGTGACTTGGGGGCAAGAGGCCAGAACTTGGCTCATCCTGCCAGTGTATTTGTGGTGCAACCTTTTTTTCTCTGTCCCTTTTATTGGGGGAGGGATCAGTCTTATGACTTTGGAGGACTGGTTTGCTTTCTGAAGCAAAGAGAGATAACATGAGTTGGTTTCTGTAACTGCCCCCTTCCCACATGAAGCAGAAAAATGCCTTTTATATTATCTTTCAAATCTAAAATTATTTTTTTATTTTAGAATATGTACAGGGAGTACTTTATCCCTGGCACTGTAAGAATTTTGAAGTCTCTTGTTTGTACTAGAAATAAATCTATTGTGGTAGCTCATACAGAGTTTCTTGGAGCAGCTGTTAGATAAGTGCCCACTTATTGATCTCTGTTTACATTAATCACAAGTTGAACATGTCTGCTGTTGCTTGAACTTTCATTCTTTACCCTATTTTTTTTTCTCTGTATTACCCTGTACTTTTTACTGTATGAAGTAAATTGCCAGTCACTTTAGACATACACTTTTGATATATTTTTTTTGCTAGAATATGAATAAAAAAAGGATTTCTTTAGCTTTATTCAGTTGTATGTTTTTGCTTTTTTTTTTTTTTAAGACTTTTTACTTAAATTTCATTTTTGTGTTTTGTTGAAATTTGTACCTTTTGTTTCATGAATAGTGCAATTTTTTTTGGTCATACATTTGTTTTATTTTTCTGAAGTGATTAATTTTTTTGCTCAATAGTTACATGCTTTTGTGACTCCTTGGGTTTGCTAGTGTCATGTTGTTATGGAGCTGTTTCCCTATGATGGATTGCCACGCTGTTCAAAGCTAGTTCTTTACCTTGCACTTATAACGTGAGATTAGATTAAGAAGCTTTGGAAAATATGCATACTGTGTGTGAAGTTACTGAGATTCTGTGTCTGCATACATCAGCAAAATAAATAAAGTGATTTTCTGCAGTGAAAAATGTAAAAGAAAATTGAACATAATGTTTGAACTCTTTAGCCTGTGTGGCATTTGACAGATACTTGGCAAAGGCTAAGCATCCAAATATTTTGTGCCTGTGATTTATGAATTTTTCAGTAGGGAAATAACTTGCCAGTATTGTTTTTTCCATACTAAATGTGAAGCATTTCTACTTAAATGCTGGTTAATATGGTATATTGCAAGTAAAAGGGTACTGAATCAGTTCAATAATGGTGTTGCTAATGCGTTCAGTGCTAAAAAAATACATGTAATTACAGCATGGGTTTCTCATAAGATACAGTGCAAGGTACATATAACCAAACAGTGTTAAGCTACAGGCGTATTGATCTGAAGAGACGGGTTTGAGATTTGCACTTGTTTATTTTTTGATATCTTTGATATAATGCAGAGGCGCATATTTGTTTTGAGATGGTATCAAAAATTGCTTTCTTATTTGTCATATTTTTGGGATCACTAACATATTTCTATAAATCTGGGCTGCTGAATTGGGCCAGTCCTTACCTAGGTCCTCTTTCAATATGTCAGAATAATGTAAAATTAATGACTTAATCTCATGTATATAACATTTTTCTTTGTCATTTAGGCAAAGTTCATCGTTTCAGTTGTCCTTAATTTTTGTCACCTTTTTTAGTCAGCACAGTGGTAGGGATGCACCGATACCGAAACGGGTATCTGGTATCGGCCTCGATACCACATTTTCTAAAGTACTCGTACTCGTTAAAAGTCCCCCGATACCACGGTCTGAGAAATGTCTATGTTTGAGCGGCGTGTAAGGGGTTAATCACAGGCGCCGAGTGCCCGCCCCCAGGCCCCGGCTGCAGCTCAGAGCGGGGAGAAGGCGAGGCGAGACATGTCAGCCGTGTGGAACTATTTCAAAGTGAATGAAGACGACAAAACAAAGGCGGACTGCAAATTGTGCTCAGCGAAATTGTCCAGAGGAGGCTCAAAAGGCAGCACATTTAACACAAGTAATTTAATCAAGCCCCTAAAATCCCAACACAACAACGAGTACAAAGAGTTGACCCACGCTTCTAAACCAACACAACCCACGCTGCAGCAAACTCTTGCAAGACGAGAGAAAATGTCCAGAGACAATCCACGTGCAATTATCGAGTACATTGCATTGAGTGACCAGCCACTCTCGGAGGTAGAAAATGTGGGATTCCTGCGTCTCCTGCATGTTCTGGAGCCCAGATATGATGTCCCAAGCCGCCGCTACATGACTGACACGGAGCTGCCTAAACTACACGACTCTGTGAAAAAACATATCCACAGCCTACTGCAAGCCTCCTCTGCGTTTAGTTTCACCACGGATATTTGGACAAGCAGTGTTAGCCCCGTGTCGCTAATTAGCCTAACCTCCCAGTGGATAGACGAGAGTTTCTTGTTTTTTTTGTTAAATTATATGACTAAAGCTGTTACCTGTAAATTTAAATCATGTTTTTATTAAGTACTCGGTATCGGCAAGTACTCGGTATCGCCGAGTACTGAAATGCAAGTACTCGTACTCGTTTTCCAAAAAAGTGGTATCGGTGCATCCCTACACAGTGGTATAGTGTTTTGTGTTACAGCCACACAGCTGCAGCTTCAAATCCCTTTCCTGGTTAATGGTTTCATGGGGATGTACATGTGACTTTATTTATTTATTTTTTTCTTCCTCCCACATCCCAAAGAAATAGCAGAGACTTAGAGTTCTGGTATGTGCATTGCAGTGCATTGTTCCCTGTCCAGGTTTGGTCCCTCGCCTTGTACCAGGTACTGCCTAAATTGGCATTAACGACTTGTTAGCTGGTTCTGAATAAGAGAATTACGAATTGGATGAAACTTTTTTTTCTTTTAATGGACTCAAGCCATCAGCTTGTGTGAGGTAGCTGAAACTCCAAAGCTGTACAAAGGTACAGCCGTTCTGTGTTTTAAATTTGTTTTCTCTTCATGCTGCTTAAGATTATGTACATTTTTGGACCATGTAGAAAGTCAGTTTTTGCCTTTCATTGTTAGGTGGTTGTCAAACTAGTCCAATGATCACCACCAAAACAATCCCCTAGGAATTTTGTTGTGAACTGTGTTGTCCACTTGATCATTATTAGTTAGTGTAGATTACTTATAGTGTGCATTTGCAATGTCTCTTCATATACCATTCTATTTTTGGGATCTTAACTGCACTTTTATACTCAAAACGATATAAAATACATTAATTATCAAGTTTAAGCAATTAATCTTTTTAAGTGAAAACCTGGGTGTTTAGAGGAGAAATTTGACAAGAAGGTTGTAAATAACACACTCTGTCTGGTTTCCAGTAACCAGTATTTAATAAGTGACTGTTAGCCAGTGATGATATGCTGTATCTTTAAATTTAGCAAGTTTGCCCTAAGTCTCATGGTAATTGCCATTGAATTATATGAAGCATGATTTTTGTTTTAATTAAATATATTTACATGGTTGTAACAATTTTAATAAAAAGAGGTAATTGAATCCATACAAGACCTATTTTTATTTCTTTTTCTACTTTTAAGTTTAAAAAGTACTAGGAGGTGGTATATTTTACAAAATGCCCCTCTATTGTTTAGATTTCTATCCAAAATATGAAAAGCTTTACATACAGTTACATTTAAGCTTTAGATTTGACTGTGAATTGTGGTGTTAACATTCAAAACATAACTAGCTCTCCTATTTATTAAATAATTTAAGGTTATTATTAAATTAACCTTTTGATCTACACCTGACCTTGTTAATGATAATGTCATAGCCAACAGTATGTGCCATGATTTATTAATATTCTGTATGCTTCGAACCTAAGGTATTGGACTGATGCAATTCAAGTTACAAATGGCTTCTACTCCTTTATGAAGCAGACTTTAGATATTTTAGGCTAATTAGTAAGTGAAAATAGATTCACTATTGTTTAACGCAACATGCTCTTTTTAATTAGTCTGCCAAACATTAATTATTTACAAAAATAGCATACTTGATAAATGTGAATTGTCTGGAACAGTGGAACAGTTCCACTGAATATAAGCGTTAATATATTTTTTTTGTTTGTTTTAACAGTAGGTCAGTGGTTCTCAAATTTAACCAGGGGTGCATCAGTCCCTTGGGGTGTGTTGCCTTATTGATACAGGTTTTCTTCTCAACCCCTTCTGCTTTTAATTGGTCTTTCTATTTAAATTAACTGAGCTGTTACTCTTTTTTTTATCAAAAATTCCCTTAATTTACATAGTGGATAGATCTGTGTAATGAGTAAGTAATTATTGTTTTTGCTTTTACATGTTTTGTTTTAATATTCTCATTATATATGCCATTTATTTGCTAATAAACACACAAGTAGGTAATACTAGAGTGGCTCTTGTCCTTTAGCATTCTGTGTTGTTTGCACTGGTATTGTAGTAGTCAGTAGCCGAATACAATTAAGAGAGCAAGCTCCAAAGAAAAAGTGAATCAAAAAGAATTTGACTGATTTTAAAAAAAATGTAGCAAGAAATACATACATCTCAGGCACACCCCAGGAGACGGAACTTAATCACTTGTCTAGATAGCGTTAAATTGAAGATTGAGCGGGCAGCTTTTTAGACGTTACTGGATTACAACATGTTATGCAATATGTATCAATTCAATAATTTTAGCAACAAAACAGAACATTTGTAGTTTTCTAAAAGCAAATCTTAGTAATCTAAGGACTCTGTTTTTCTCCTATCCCATTCCTGACAACGGTTTCATTTATTAAATAAACCTAGTGGTAGTACTCAAGTCATTAAATAGCTGCTTTAGTGTAGTAAAACGGTAGGCGACCATAAATTCTTCCTCCGCATTTATTTTAAAAAATTATTTTAAAAAGTTACTGTAACTTTTTACCCAATTTATGTGCATTTAATTTTCCCTTGTTTCGAAATATTGCAATATTAAGGAATAACTGTCATTATGGTTGTATTTTTTATCTAATTTGAATGTTACTAATTCTGTGATAGCAGAAAAAGTTATAGATAACATGAAAATTAGATGGATATCAGATTGTGAAGATATAAGAAAAGTAATTCAAAATACCTGGAAAGTCATCAAAAATAGACAACTTCGAAAGTAAGTTGTACATTAATAATACGTACATTTTGCTTATCTTAGATTACTTATAAACAAAATACTATACTGTAAAGCTGCAATTTAGCAAACCTCAGTACGCTGTTTGAGTGACTTAAACAGGACACAGCAAATTAAACCCTTCTATCATGTTGTGGAAACCAGCCTCAACACAGACCAGCAGACACCAATGGTTCAAACACCACCACACGTTTATTTACAATATTTACAATAAATAATGTCCTGCACACAACCCAGTGCCTCTGCACCACACACCCTCAGTCCAGGCCTCTCAAATTCCTGTCCTCTCTTCGTCACATCCACTCCTCTCCTCCGAGCTTTGTCCTCTTCCTCCCGACTCCAGCTAATGAGTGGAGGGAGGCGGACCCTTTTTTTTCCTCACCCGGACGTGCTCCAGGTGCCTCCTGATGAGCTTCCTGCGGCACTTCCTGGTATGTCGGAAGTGCCTCATGAGCACCTGGAAGCACTCCGGGTGTCCCTGGTATTCCTTCTGTGGTGAAAGTGCTGATGTCCAGGGCTCCACAGTCGTCCGGGCACCCCCTGGCGGTGGCCACGGGCCCCTATAGGGTTCCCGTTGCCCCCCATACAAACCAGGGCGGCTGCCCTCTCGTGGTTTGGGGGAGGAGTAGTCCCTCTCCTGGTCCTTCTAGGCGTCCCGGCTGGGCACAGCCCCCAGCTGCCCGCCACAACGTATTGTTGGGACATTCAAATCGGCCTCTTTCTTACTAGGATAATTTCTTCAGTTAAACAACAAATTAGCAGATGCAAGGAGCTATTGCTTTGAAAATGTGTTTTTGTTGATTGCATAATAGTACATTTTTCAGAGTTAAAGATATCAGATGTAAAATTTTCCCTTGGTGGCCACATTTTCTAAGTTTTTGGAATATTTTGTGTGAATATTCTACAGAGCAACATTTTGCTGATAGTTGCAAAGTAAACTGAACGTAAATACTACATGAGTATTTTAGGTTTTATCAGAGTTGGCTGGGCCAAATCATTTCACTATTTAATAAAGAAATATGTGAAAATCTTTTGACTTGGCAAGCAAACACCATTACAGTTTCAAGGCAGCTTTTAGCTTTCTGGTGTGTGTGTGTGTGTGTGTGTGTGTGTGTGTGGAGCCAGTATGTGGTGTTTTTTTTTTTTTTTTTTTTAAATTATGGGTATTTGGTGATACTTTATACTTGAGAGACCTTTAAAGGCAATTTTGAATATGACCCTGGGATAGCCTGACCTCTGTACTTTGTTTCTCCATCTGGAAAGATCAATGAGTCATTCATTGACTGCCCATTTGAAGGAGGCCAGGTTTATGTTCTTTTTAATACAGAAATGGGTATAGATATGCTTTTACAGCCAAGAAGCTCCTTTAACTTAGAACTCCTAGAAATCTTTTTATTACAGACAGAGATCATTAGTGTTTCAAACTTTCTCCTCCTAGTTTATTCGTTAAATATAACAGCTGGTGGGTGTGTGTGTGTCAGTGTCAATGTCACCAGCCCCCCACAAAACAATACAATACTTGACTGGATCTCTATTACAAAAACTGAGCAGATTGAGTATAGAGCAGATAGCTACTGTATATGCAGCAGTCTTAATGCAGACAAGCCAGCCTGAAGGGAAAGAAGTACGGTCATGAACTGACTTACATAATCATTTGGAACCAGCCATTTGGCTGTATGTTGGTCACAAAGTGCATCAGTCATTGTATTTGAGGCTGTGTGGTTGTGGGTCACCAGTAAGCATACTTTATGTGGCAATATGGAGTAGAACATACTGATATTTGAGTCTTGTCAGCCTTTTTGAGGGTACTAGACAGTACTTTTGAACTGCTGCTTAGTTATTGTTATGCCAGTCACAAACTGTTGCATGAAGGGATGAGCAAGTGTCATTCAGCTGTGCACCCAAAGCTCTGTGGGGGAACTGCTCATCATTCATGTGTCGGTGCTTTGCATTGATGAATTGGTACTTCATGGGGGACAGCTTCCATGCTTGTTGTTCACGTGTTGTTGCTTTGTTGTGGTGTTTACATTGTGGGGGAAAAGAGTGGTTCAGTTATTGGTGCTTTGTGGTGATGAATGAATAATTCACTAGGGAAAGCTTGTGTAGTTTAATAGGATTGAAGAAATAGTTCATAAAAAGGAAAATATTGGCAACATTAAAGTAAATATAATGATGATTTACAGGGAATATATACCGTAAGTAATTGGTTGGCCATAAATCTGTGCATGGCTGTATGTTCATTTTCATGTCCCACACTGAAGCTTTTTCATTTTCAATTGTTTTCAATGGTTTCTGTACTGTTTTGATGTCTTTACTGTGGGTATTCTCCAATGCTGTCAGGTTTGAGCAGATATCCTCCTTAGCAATCATCTTATGATTTGTGGCTGACTATATACCCTCACAACACTCCCACACAATATACATTTATTTTCCTAGAAAAAAATGAAGGTAATATTTGACTTTTTTTCTTCTTTTTTCTTTTCCTCTCGCTACTGGTTATACCGTGAAATCATTGTTTGAAATGACAAATACATGCTGTACTAATGTTGAAACAATCCATTATTTCTTTAAAAGCTATTTTGTTGTTCCATCTGTTTTGTTTGAGAAGGGAGAATTTGGATGAACGATAGAAGGTGTAGAATTAATGCATTATGTTACATAAGTCTTTTTAATTTGAAGTCAGGTCATAATGCATTGAAGTTCTTGTTGCCATGTTACTATTTGTTTCCAAATGTACAGTTAACTGTAAAAATATAGTATACTTATTTACAGTAAGTGACAGGGATGAAAAGTTGTGGAATGTTTGAAAAATATCGATACTGTAAGCTTTTAAAATTTTTTTAGCATGTGTTCAGTATTAAATTATTGTCATTGTTTATAAGTGAGCTGCAGGTTTTGTTGTAAAACTGGAGACATTAAACAGCTTTTGTATATTTGGTAATGGTGAAAAAGACTTGTGATGCATTGTGAGAGAAATGGAAATGAAAAGTGTATTTTATGGTATTGTAAACTAATTAAATAATTTGATCATTTTTCAAATGTTTCCAAGTCAAGAAATATATGCACCACCTGGTGGACTAATTTAATGCAATGTCTCAATATAAGGCATTTTATTTTTATTTTTGACATTATATTTCATATTCTGATATCAACTCTTACTTAATACTACAGTACAATAGGATTCTTATAATTTTGTTCCCATTGAGATTTGATTATACAAGTAGACCTGAATTTACATGTGCTCGCTTAATCTTGCATTTTGTGGAGGTGGAGGGTGTGACTAGTTTCTTGCTGGAGGGAGTGTGCTGCAGTGTTAAAATACCAGCAGGGAGGAAGTAGGCGAGCCATTCTGACTCATACTTTGAGAGAATTTGGTGCTGCTGTTGAAGCTTTTTTGTAAAGAAAATTTGTTCAGTGATAAACAAATGTTCTTAGTTTCTTGTGAGGAAGTAGATTTCTTTTAATAAAATGTATAAATTATGTGAAATTGATAGAGGGGGTTACACAAGATATTGAATAACAGGGATGACCTCTTAATTGTGAATGGACATTGAATGGATTGGAAATCTTTTTTTTCTCTCACCTTCCACACTCTTAAAATATTTCTCTTTGGAATATAAACACTGACTCACTTTTTATTTATTTAATAATTTACCTTGAATGAATTTGGATTACAAAACATTCAGAAAATTTGGATTACGGAATGCATTCAAATGCAAATGATTTTTTGGATTTCCAAACCTTGGAACAACTGCTGGAAAGGATAGCAAACTACCCTCTAACAGTGTCAAGGTATTTAAATGATTTGTTTTTCTAATTGGTCGTTTTGCTTATTGGTTTGTAGCCAGGTGTTTCATTCTGTTGATTCATTGATTAATATACAACAGAGTCTAAAATTAATACTTACATTTTTGCGGTTTTTTATTCAGATAATGTTTTCTTTCCACTCCAAGTTTGGTGTTTCAAAAAAAAAAAAAAAAAAAAAACACTTTTAAGGCAGAGTTTTGCTTTGTGAATCAGACTCTGCTTTTTGTAGTTTTTTGTTAGTCTTTTTTTATTATGATTATTATTTTCCATCCAACACCTGTACAGTAGAGATGTGCAATATTTTTAATTGTGATGTCTTTTATTAAGGAAAACTTTTTTTTAAATTTTTTTCATTTAACAGAACTCTCAACAATGTATTTTATTGATGCTTGCATAGGTCAAATCCTATTGTAACAAACTGGCCACAAATTACCTCTAAGCAGGTACCTAAAGAGTCAGGTCCTCACAGGAGCCATGCAAATAGGACTTTTCAGAGTACAGTAGAGGGCATGTGGGCACAGAGGGCATGCTTGCACCCAATAGATTTGTGGTGAAATGGAGCTCCAAGGGCAAATAGCGAGCTTTTCAGTTTTGTTGGAAATAGTGCTATGAACTATGCTTTTGCACCCTGTTAAATTTGTCTCCTGTGCCAGAGCCAAATGGAAGCTGTTAGATTGCAACACCCAAGGCTCCTGCGGACTGTTGTGACTCTGAAACAGGAGGCTGAAAGTGCAAATCGCTTAAAAACTTAAGTCACCACATCTCTAATTGCCATAACAATGGGAGGGATATAAATAGTAGCTGCTTTACAGTTTCTTGGAGTAGTTTTTGTTGGTGGAACTAAACTTGTTTGATTTCAGCATGATGAACTATTAGTGCAGTTTTGTTTCTTGCAGCCAGAAAGGGGCATTGCAACATTAATTTGAAGACGCTTCTCTTGTGAATGCGCGCATTCCAAACAAAGGTTGTAATGTTAATTCGGTTGTTTGGTTTTGGTTCAGATATGAAAGATAATATGTCAAACAAACTAAAAGATAGCAGTTAGAAGTGGCGACATATACAGTTTACTGCACAGGGTACGCTCCCTATTACATATCCCATTAGACAGCATAATTATATTAGAAGCAGAATATACCTCGTCTGGGGGCCAGGGAAAGAAGATGCTGGAACCATCCATCATGCCTTCTAATCCCACAACAATGGCTAGACTACTATGTGGAGAACAACAAGGAGGTGGTCTGTAATGAGTGTTTGGATGTCTATCCAAGTGTACATTGAGAAAGTAACTCTTCTACAGGTGGCTTACGCCCAAGACCAGTGTTAAGTAGAAGGAAGATGCAGGCTTGTGTTTTCTGCAAGCTAAATTGTCATCTGGGTTAAGGCATATCTTAGGTATACGGCAGAGAAGTGAAGGCTCTGAAAAAGTACGTTGTAAAAAAAAAACTGCAGAAAATTTAAGGAAAGGTCATTGTTAGTGATGCAGAAGAATGAGGGCTTCAAATGTGAAAAGAAATTACAAAAAAAGTCCATAAAATAATTCTAATAGGATAGTCACAAAGAATATACCAAGTATAATTTATATTGATTTTTTTCAATATTTTTGTAGATATTTTATTAGTTTATTCTTGCATTGATGTATCGAATAGTACAAATGTTGGAAGACTTTGCTTCTATAATGTTTCAAGTTAAAACTTTGAAAAATGTGTAGTTTTTTTACGTGTTAGGAATTTTAGATGCAATTTTATCCTAATAAAAGAGTTGTGCTTTCTCTTGCATCTATGACAGTTTAGTTTATGCAGGTTTTAAAAATGACGCCAAAATTCTTTGCGAAAAGTGTATGAATGATAGTGTCATAACCTAAACTGATTTAATTTTCTTAATCTTGTCTGTAGTGCCAACTAACGAGTTCTGTTTAATGGAAATTACTTTCTAAAAGTTGTACTCATGAAGTTAATATTCTAGGCAATATCTAGAAATAGTTATTATTCTCCTAATAGCTGGAACTGGTACATGAATTATGGATTTTGGAAATTTGTTCAGGAGAGAGACCAGTACACAAGACAAGTATTATGGCTTTATTTTATATTTCAGGTCATTGATAGTTGAAAATAACGTTAATGAAAATCTTTTAAAGGTATTGGTCAGTGGAGGAAGACGGGGAAATATGGAAGAGTATAATGAGCTATAATTAGATTAATTATTCAGGTTAGGTTATTTATGGAAAAAGTGAAGGAACTGATGCTTTTTGCAGTGGAAGAATTGTCAATAAAGCAAGTAATGCAATGAAGTATCATATTAAGCAAAGGGAACACAATTCTTGGGTTATCAATTCCCATGGCTTCTTGAGGTGTCCACAAACTGTTTTAATAGGTTGAAACTAGTGCTGAGCGGTATGACCAAAATTCTGTATCACGGTATTTTTCAAAATTATACCGGTTTCACGATATTGGATGGTATTTTTTTCCCCATGCATTAGTGGATGTTAACCACATTTTCCGCTGCAATTACTGGCTAAGAATCACCTGTTCCACTGTCATGAGAATTGTACATTGTACAAAAAAACATTTTAATGTGCACACAAGTATTAATACAGGTTTACATGGCTCCACAAATTGGTAGTTTTCAAGGGGGTGGCACTAATGAAGAGAAGGAATCACATTGCATGACAGATGCAGTCAAAATATAGAGCCTTTTTTATTGAACAAAGTTTGCAAACAACTTAACTAAAATTTTGTCAACATATTTTCAACCATCCAAAGAGGCATTTAGACTTAGTAAAATATCCAGAGGTGCTTGTCAAAAGTTGTATTGCACTGAACATGTCTTAGAAAAAGAATAAATAGTAAATATTTTTTGTAAACCAACTACACTTTCTGTTAATGTTAACAATCTCTGTCCACTGACACGTTAAGGTGATTTTTTAAACAACTTTACCATCATTAAACTGCATAATATTTAAACTAATAAATAATAACAACAAAATAAACTAGCCGATGCCCGCCGTACCATACGGCAGTGTAAGAATAGGAACGGAAAACAGTGAGAAAGGAATTCAGAAATCAAGAGTAAATAATTACTTCTTGAAAGACGTTGTTGTGAATAGGTGTTTTGGTGGAGACAGATAATGAGTTGAAAGATCTAACACTAGAAAAAGCCACGTACAACTGACAGTGGCTGAAGACTGGTTATTGCAGATTAACGCAAATGTTTGTCCTTGGGACTTGTTGATAGTCATGGAGAAGGCGAGTCTGAGTGGGAATTGTGTGCGTTTAAATTTAAAAGGGAGATTGGTGTCGGAAGGAAGGGAGAGAGATTCTGGGAATGAAGATTGTTTCAGAATTTTGGATAGCGATCAGTTTGCACTCAATAATATTTGTATGTATTTGGGTAACGATGAGTCTTGTTCCGTTGCAGAGACCTTTTGATGGCATAATACTACTGCCCTATGTCGTAGTGAGAGTGCATTGCCTTCGTCAACCATTTGTGTCAAGAAATAACCCACTGATAGGAACAGGCAGTTGCCGGATCCCGGAATAGAGATGACGTTGTACAAAAACCCGTCGACAGAGAAGATACTGTCGTTCATTTTTGTAACAAAGGCTTAGGAAACAACCGTCGCAGTATACCGAAAATACGAAGGAGAAAAACCAGTGGCAATGGTCGACAGAGTACCTTTCTGTAGCAGGCTACGGAAAAGATTCCCAGGCACCCACATGGCTGAAGTGAAAGGTCACGCGGTCAGGCTAGATATAGGGTGGTGACGTAACACCAATATGTATGAGAGTGGAGCGGGGAACGCAGTAGTCCGAAGGAGGAATAGGAATAGAGAAAAGCGGCGTGGGGGTGTATGGGTGGCCTCAGGCAGCGTGGAGAAGGGTTTGGAAGAGCAGGAATAGGAATTGAGAAATGCCGTGTCGGCTGCGTGTGGGCAGGATCATTTTTGAAGAGGAAGCAGGACGAACCAGAAGAGAAATAGTGCAACTTCCAGGTGCATTACACAGTATTCACCAAATAAAAATAAAATAAAATAAAACAGGTGCAACTTGGTGATGATATCTTTACCAACTGAACCATCATTAAGGCAAACTGCATTAATATGGTCCTTGCTTCAAGCTAAGCTATATACATAAATAATAAAACTGCAACTTGCATTTATAATGCTATTTGTGGTATAGCCCTATGGAAGCGTATTAGGGCCACGGTGGGAAAAAAAAAACTATATGTCAAGAATAAAGTCGACTTTTCTACTTTATTCTCGCCGTTTATGTCGAGATTAAAGTCTACATTTCCACTTTATTCTCAGTTTGCTAGTAAGCCCGCAATTCGCCAGCGAATCGGAAATCCAAGAATGGCAATCAGTTTCTGTTCCGTCCGATATCTGGATGGATGACATATCATGAAGGGTGGGTGCGTCTGGGGAAATGTCATTTAATTACATACGCATATCTGTACTAAAGCGGTCTCGTTTTGTGGAGACGTGATTCCGTTGCCTTTGCTGACACCGACTGCTGGCAGAGTGGAGCACAGCAAGTTCAGCCCTGCATCCATATCCGGTTCACGCCGTGTAGTTTGGACACCTGGGGATTCCGTACTGTAATGTGTTTCACATATGCGCTGAATCCTCTCGTTTTTGTTTTCTCTGTGGACGCCGCTGCGTTTGACTCTGAACTCTGGGGCAGGCGCCAAACTGAGTGACCGTTATGTGATCTACATTACTGGCACAGTGGATTAGAGCAGGTCTAGTTTACAGGTGGCGGGCTCGTTGCAGTGCGCGTGACATCCGGTTTACAACCTTCTCGTTTCTGTGTTTTCTGTGCAGTGCGGCAGTGCGCGTGCGCCTCGATGCGCCCTGCGTCCATATCCAGTTTACAACCTTCGGTTCGTAAGATGGATTTTGTCATTAAAGTAGAGTGTCATAAACTAAACTTCACCCTAAAATCAATGTTTAATTTACTAGATTTTCTCAAACCCCGTCATAAATTAATGTAAATGCTTTGTGTTTAGTGTTCCCCGACCCAGTTGTTAATCACTACGTGCTTCTTAAACTGACTTCCTCTTGCACTAATCGCTGCACAGAATACATTCACTTCATGATATTCCTGCTCTCTGAAAATGTAGAATGCTAAGATAAATTTTCATGATGAAATGCATTAAAGCAGGTATTAAACATACACGGTAGTGTTGCTCCCTCGCAGTAAAGGGTCCCCAGGTGTACATTCAGTGTAGAGAACTTTATGGCAGGTGTGACGAGGCTCCAAAAAACTAGATGTATGAATGGGTATCGTATAGGTTTAACTTAAATATTGTGTAAATATTGGGTCCGTGATCTGGTGGTCGGTGACAAGAACACAGAATTAAATGGATGTTCTTCTGAGCGGACTTTCTTTATTGCAGTCGTGCTGTCTCTGTCTGACGTACCAAACCCCCAGTTCCTATCTTTCCTTTTTCTTTCTCCACATAACCAATCACCACACAATAAATGTCTTTGTGAAATTAAAACTAGTTATAAACTTGGACCACAGACTGTTCAGAACTTTAAAAAAATCTTCGTTATTCATGTTTAATTATGCCATCCATTCAGGGTTGCACCCATCCTAGCAAGCATTGTGTGCAAAGCAGGAGCAAGTCCTGAACAGGTCACCAGCACATCGCAGGGTGAATACGAGCAATACATACACTAGCAGGGTCAATATAGCATAACAAAACCCCACATCCTACATGACTTTGAAAAAAACTGAAGCACGCCAAGTAAACCCACCAGAAAAACATGCAAATTCAAGGCAGGGAATACCCGGAACCCCCTTGCTGCGATGCAGCAGTGCACCCTCCATGCCACCGTGTCCCCACATGATTAATACATGCTTTAATGCATTTCATCATGAAAATAATATCAACTATTTATCTTAGCATTCTAAATGTTCAGGGAGCAGGAATATCATGAAATTAATGTATTCTGTGTGGTGATTGCTGCCTGCACCTCCTCTTAGTGCAAGAGGAAGTCAGTTTAATAAGCATGTAGCGATTAATATGGCTCGGGGAACAGTTAATACAAAGCATTTAATGTGCTACATAACTTAAGATGGGGTTTGAGAAAATCTATTAAATTCAATATTCATTTTAAGATGAAGTTTAGTTTACAATGTTCTTCTTTAATGACAAATTATGAGAATAAAGTCAACATGTCGACTTTAATCTCGACATAAAGGGTGAGAATAAAGTCAACATGTTGACTTTAATCTCGATGCTTATGACAAGAATAAAGTGGAAATGTCGAATAAATTCATCATGTCGTCACACTATTACACAGTACCCAGGTACAGTATTGAAAAAAAAATAAAACAAGTACAACTTGGCTTGCAGTATTATCCAGTAGTATAGAAACAGTATTCACACATTTGAACATAATGGTCCACATCTGACCTTTTAAAACTAAAGTATCTCCAGACAAGGCTCCTTTTTTCGGCAAAAGTTCTTCTGTGTCATCATGTTCAACTTTATCGTCTGCTACAGCTTCAGTTTCAGAATGTTCTCTGTCCATTTTCACCATTCAGTACCTCCACTAACGCATGTATTCCGTTGCATGAGTATTTAGCTGTGCAGCAGTGAAAAAGGTCTCCCCTTAAACAGTTTCCCACTGCGCCATGTTCTGAACCTTGTTTAGGGTATTTGAACCGGTGTTGCGGTATAAGAAAAATCCATATCATAACAAAGATAAAAAACGGTTTTTGGTACTGTATGAACCGGTATACCGCCCAGCACTAGTTGAAACGCACAATTATACCATTAATCTGCATTTTGTTGAGCTGTTTCATGATGGTTGTCTAATTTAGATAGCATAATAATAATAATAATTCTTTATTTATTTGTCACATACATAGTTATACAGGACAACACGCAGTGAAATGCATCTTTTTCGTATACCCCTTGGGGTCAGAGCGCAGGGTCAGCCATCGTACAGCGCCCCTGGAGCAATTGAAGGTTAAGGGCCTTGCTCAAGGGCCCAGCAGAGTAGCATCTCTTTTGGCAGTGACGGGGATTCGAACCAGCAAGCTTCGGGATGCCAGCGCAGATCCTTAGCCTCAGAGCCACCACTCCGCCCATAGGAAGGGTGACAGACAAATATCAGAAGTGGAAAGAATAAGGCCAGAGGGGCTCACTTAAAGGAATACTTCACTCAAAAATTTTTTTTTTTTTTTTAACATATTACCTAACTCGTGTTTGAGGTTTTGGCAAAGAAAAATTGTTAATTTGACATTCTTTATGTAAAATAGAAATAAGGACCAATGCTGAACAACAGCAAACAATATGAAAACATCCATTTAAAAATTACCTGTGACACGCAATCCACATGACAGGTATCTAGTTTCATGCTGGCAGTATCTTAAACATTTGTAAATGTATTTTTGGTAAAATATTATTAGATATACCATTTCTGGTAAATCTACTCATGGACAAAAGTGAAGCGTGGCAAAACACGAACAAGGTTTTATATTGAATTGAAGAAAAGACATTATTTCAATGGACATTTTGATTTTGTTTGCTGCTGTTCATTGTTGGCCCACTAATGCCTGTTGTATTTATCTCTGTTCTACATCAAAGTTTTGAACAAATAACACTTTTTAACTTGTATCATATCTTGAATTAAGAAAGTTATCCAGAACCAGCAGGCACTTTGTGAAAAACCAATTGCTCCTTACACTTAATAACTTGTTGTGCCAACTTTAACTGCAATGATAACTAAACAATCCTCATAATTCAGTTTGTCTTTCACTGGCTGTAGAGGAGTTTAATTATTGTCTTCCATAATAGCATTAATTCAAGGCCATTGGTGGATTTTGAGCATGAATTGTTCCTTTCAATTCCCAGAAGGCTTTGACATTTGGGGTTCCTTCTGGCAAATGAGCCATGAACCTTTGATATTCTTGGATAGGAGTGGTTTCCCTCTTGCTTTGAAATCTAGTTTGTGTCTTGTTACGGAGTAATAAATGCTGACCTTAACGACTTCCTGGTTGATTTTATGCCGGATCCTTGTAGCATTTTTGGCAGACTGGCCAGTTCTAGGATAATTCCTTACTGTTTTTTGATTTGGATTTTATGGCTGTCATTGTGGATTGTTGGAATCTCAGAACCTTATAAATGGCACTGTAGCTGTTTCCAGTCTGATGCAAGTCAACTTTTTTTTTTTTTTTTAATTGAATTTTCTTTGATCTTGACATTACGTGTTTGTTGCGTCTTTGTGCTGGCAAATTGACTCAGATAGCAAAGGTCAAAATAGGTTAAGGCTATGTTGAACAGGGTTGGCTGTAACCTTTCTTCATTGGTTCAGTTACGTGACAATTCCGCCATTAATTTGGTTTATGTAAATGGAGTCAATTACTTTTTTACAGTTGATGTTGGATCACTTTGTTTACTAGATAAATGAGATGTTTATAAAAATAATTAAATAAATAATTGGGGACATCTGGAAGGGGCACTGCATATGGCCTGTTAGAGTAGGTAGAAAAATTTACATGCTACTGTATATCAAGTCAAAACAGTCCAGCGAATTAAGTTGCAAGCTTACATGCAGAAATGTTAAGTATAGATTATGTAAATCATTCTAAAGAATGAGGCTCTAAGAAAGGGGGCTTAACTGAGTTAATTATTCAGTCAGATCACTTAAAGTAAAACTGTATCTTGGAGAGTCATAAAACAGTGAGAAGCAGGATTGGTTTGTACATTATCAGTTTTGCAGCCATACACTCGAAGAACAAATGGGTGTTCATTAGCTATTCTTTTCATATTTACGTGTCTCAATAAAAGCTTCCCTGACCTGAGCTACTGCAGAACATTCAAAGTAAACATAACAAGATAGAGTTGAAAAATCATTAGGTTTTTGCCACTTTTCAGTTAAGCCCAATAGATAAGATTACAATGAATTCCTTTAGGTAACGATGGTTTACCATAGATGGCTTTTTACAGACCTCTTTAAATAAATAATTACATAAATAAGTAGATAAGCAAATAACTAAGTATACACACTCTTTGGTCTGAACTTACACTGGAATGACAATAAAGAAAGAAAAGTTGCGACTTGGCTGTCACAGTAAGACATTATGCAGACATATTGCTGTTGGGCTCATATTGCTGTTGGTATAAAGGAGCCCCAGTAGTGTTTCTTGACACACATTTGTTGCATAATTCGTTGGCTGAAAGTACTGAGGGTGTCAGAGAGAGGATGTGCAGCATTGTTCATAATGGCACTCAGTTTTGTTTTAATTCTGTCCTTTGCTACTACCTCCAGGGGGTCTAGAGTGTGTCCTATAACTGACTTTGCCCTTTTAATTAGCTTGTGATTTTACCAGCCCAGCACACCACAGTGTAGAAACTCACAATGCCCATCACAAAGTTGTAGAAGATGTGAAGGATGTCACTTTCCACAATACAAAATTGGTGAGTTTTCTAAGGAAATTGAGCCTGCTCTGCCCTTTCTTATATAGTTCCTCTGTGTTCTGAGACAAGTCTAACCAGTCACTAATGTGGACCCCAAAGTACTTGTAGGAATTGACCACCTCTACATCTACTCCTTGAATAGTGACCAGATGGACATAAAGGCTCTTTAGAGTAGCAAAAATCAATAATCAGTTCCTTGTTTATTCTCTTAGCACCAAGAAAGCACCTGATTCCTGAATTCTGTCTCATCCCCTTTTATAGTACACCCCATAAGTGCAGAATCACCTGATGGCAAGGTTAATGGCAGATAGTTTTATACAGATCCGTTTTTGGTATTTATCTCAATATATAGGTTTAACACATGGTCTTTCACACTTGTAATCAAAACTGTGTGTGTGACAGATATCTCGGAACAGTTTTAATGAGCTTCCCATGCACAGCCTGATGACATCGTGCCCTCCTTTGAATACCTAAGATTGTTCCAGTCTGACCCTTTCCTCTGAACAAAGCATTTGCTATTGACTCAAGTATTTTAGCATATTGGAAATCCAATCTTTATCCCAGAAATACTAAGGCTGATAAAATAAATTCTTTTTTGTAAGGTACAGTATAGGTGAGGGGTGAGATTGCAGGTGAGCACTGGCAGGACTACAAGAAGTCTATACAGGAAACAAAACCTGTTGTCATTGCAGTTTTAATCTTGTCAGGTATATGTGAAGATAATGAAAGGGACAAAAAAAGCAATTAAAGAAGCCTGGCAGGTTTCATTACAAAGTTCACCACTGGGTAGTTTTTGTGTGTTACAGCATCATTTCTCCTCGGGAAACATAAGCTGATGCCAGTATAGTATCCAAAAGTGCAGACTGAACAGCACCAAACAACCTCCAAGGTAAATCTGGCAGGGTTAACGCACAATATAGAATCCACAGGAGAACAGAGTTAATATCACAGCACATTTCCAAAGAATATACCAAAAAAGTACAAGATACTTCTAATTAAATCTCCAAAAAATAGGCAAAGGTACTTCTAATTAAATCTCCAAAAAATAGGCAATGCTTTTCTTAAGTTGAGCGTCAAGCAACAGCAAGCACTTTAAAAAGTTTCATTGAATTCAACTTCTTAGGATTGCCCCACTATTTACAATTTTAGTTGAATCAAGAATTCAAATTCAACATTAAAGAGCAGCAAATTGTACTATTGAGTAAAACATGAATGTTGCATAGGAAGATGAAGTAGAAAACTTTTAGAACAGTGACAGCAAGTTACTGTCGCCATACTGTATGTGTCAGTGTTATTTATTTTACAACAAATGTTAGATGTGCAAGATTTTCAGTGATTTAAAAAATGTATTTGAGTACTAAAATTCTTGACAATGTTTTTCATGTTTAATCCTTAGTATACAGTATACTTTAGGATCATTTGGTTTGTCGTCCTATATTTCAACTTTTGCTCTGATGTTCTTGCATCGTAAAGTGTTAAAAGGGATTGACAGGGTATTTACTTAGTGAGTCAATTGCATGTTACACTACAATGCAAATCGATCTCATGGAAGGCTAGTCATCTATCTTTCTTTCTCTCCCCCTTTGGTCTCTCCTCCCCAGCCTGAAAAATACTTAAGTAAAGCACAATGACTGGGGCTCTCTTTCCCTCTACACATTTTAACCATCACTTTGACCTGTTGTTTACAGATGACAGTAAGTGAAAGAGAGCATCAAATCAAATACATCTGTAGATCATTTGTGTTAAATAAGACTTTGATTAGCTAAATGACGGCATCACTTGAGCCAGCACATTCCTAAATGACTAAAGTTTACCTCTGTATGATTTATGTCAGAAAATACTATTTTTGTAATTATGTCTGTGTGTAAATGCAATAACTTGAAAATGCTTTAACCTAGGTCAGTGTGATTTTTGTACACCTGCTTTATATCAAAAAATAAGGAATCCTTTCAAGTTTTGGGCCACTTCTGGCAACCAGAAGTGGTACTTTGCCTGAACACATTTCAGATTTTTTCCAAGTAAACTATGGCTATTAATAAAAATATGATTCAAATTTTGTGTGGATATTAGAAATGATGAAAAATAAGTAGATATGAAATTTGAGAAAAATTGTGCAAATATAAAGTGGTACTTTAACTGAATACTTACATGATTTTTCAAGTAAACTATGGTTATGATTACAGATAAATTATTAAAATTTTGTATAGATATTTATAATGATAAAAAGCAAACAGATATGAAATTACTCAACCGGAAGTAGTTTTTTTTATTTAAACAACCATCTGAATTTTTTCATGCACACTATGGTTTTGAATAGAGTTACTTAATTGTAAGTTTGTATGGATATTTACAATGAAGAGAAAGAAAGAGATGTGAAATTTGAGAAAAATTGCACAACCATAAGTGGTATTTTAATTAAACACATCCCTGAATTTTTTTGTATCATGGAAATATGTGTACACAATATTAAAAACTGTATTCAATTTAACGCATATTCTTTCAATAGCTATTATTAATTTTATTTTAATTTATACATCACCAGTTTAACAATAACGTGTAAACATTGAAGATGCCATATAAATATAAAGATGTAATGGGAATAGTAAGCTGCTACCTCCCCGTTGTGTTCCTGGTGATACATTTAATTTTATAATGAAAGCAGTTTAACACAAGTATATTGGATGTTTAAAAACCAAAGACAAAACAGCACATGTTTACATAAGAAAAAAGAGCAACAACCCCAAACACGCCCAGCCCTGTCAACTTAGCCCTTTTGAGATAGTAACTCTCTATCAGCTGGTGCTGAGTGAAGGGAGATGTTAACACAGCCAAACCATGCAACCCTATGCACACTTCAGGCTTCCCATTGATCCTTGAGGAACACCAGGGGTAAAAACCCAAATATCTCTCTGGAGGTAGTGTCTCATGATAAACACCACTGTTTATCTTAACTTTTAATGTTAACCATGTTTAGTGATCTTGTACATTAATATCACCTTGCGTTGTGTTTTGTGTGTGAGTGCATGAGCAAACTGGTATAGATATGCAGTAGCTATCAGCGTGCACATTGAATGATTAGTGGTGAGTTAGCATCAAGTGGTAAATAGCTAGAAAAGTAAATTGTGTGTGTGTGTGTATATATATATATATATATATAATATAATATAAAATAAATTTATATTTTGTATGTTTTTTTTTATAATTTATTTGCCTAATAGGTATTGGGTAGCTAGTACCCCAACACAGTAAAAGGTTCTGTACTTTTGTATTCACT